>NC_056732.1:1268599215-1268809215 GCF_019279795.1 Protopterus annectens | reverse complement strand
CATGGAAGGAGATGGTCAACAGACCGTGCTGCTTTGCTAGGCATGGTCTGTACCTCTCCCCTCTAGGCTTTTGAATATTAGCTAAAACATTGTCTTCCCCCATAGTGCCTTTTTTAGGCAAGGCCAAACTGAAAGTACTTACGACATAACAAGTCAAAACCAAGAAAATCTAAAGGTATTACTACTCAGTGCTAGGAGTCTGAACAAAAAACTCCACTCCCTAGAAGCTGTCTTTACCCTAGAGAATGCTGAAGTCTGTGTGGTCACTGAGACATGGTTTAAAGCCATGGAGAGCACACCAACAGCGCAAGGTTGTAATGCCTTCCACACATTTAGGCCAGCTACTTCACAAGTAGGGACTAAAGGTGGAGGTGTCTCTATTTACATAAAAAATAAATGTATTTCAAGGCTTGTCAAACAGGACAATGCACTTGAGCTACTCCATGTTCAAATCATCATAGGTAAAATCCAATACCACTTCCTTGCAAGCTATAGGTCCACCCCTGTGACCCAGGAAACCCATACCATGTGTTTAATCTTATTAGAAGCACCAAGCATCCAACCCAATACCATATTCATGGGTGACTTTAATTACCCCACTATTGACTGGGAATTCTATACGACACCAAATGTACATGCACAGAGATTCCTTGATTTTGTAAACACAAACTCCCTGGACCAGACAGTCAGTACACCAACCAGGGGTGCAACCATAGTGGATCTGGTCCTCGCTAATATGGGAGACAGCTGCCCACTCCCTACTGTAATGCCTTCCCTGGTAAGGTCAGACCACAAAATTATCTCCTTTGAAGTATAAATAAAACCTGGTCCCCGAGCTAAACCTGAAATATTCAGAAACTATTCTAAGGCTAACTTTCTGCTATTAAGTTAGAACCTGGCAAAATTTCAAGCCCCCATAAATCCTGAGAACACTTCTGCTTATGCAGAACTTTTCACAAAAACACTGCACTAAAATGTTAATAGCTGCATAGAGGCAGCTGTACCCACCAGGAAGAAGTACAAAACTAACTCATAAACCAAGCCACCGTGGTGGGATCACAAAATCAGTCAGCTGTATAACAGGAGGAAGAAAAGCATGACAAAAAATAGGAGGTGCAGCACAAAGCAGGATAAAAGCACTCTCATCAAACTAAACAAACAACTCAGAGGACAAATAAAGTCTATCAAAAACAAATTTGAGGTATGTTTGGCCTCCGAGGCCAAGGACAACCACAAAGCATTCTTTAGCTATGTCTGCAACCTCAAAGGCAATACACAGTTATGTGCAGATCTCATTGTAAGTGGAGCACCTCTACTGAGCCAGAAGATATAGCAAACATCCTGGCTGATAAATTCAGCTCCAGCTTTACCCCTCTCTCTCCCCCTCAGCCTTCCCTCAGGAAATATCATCAAATATAATTCCCCCTTCTATCACTAGAGAACAGGTCCTTAATACTCTCTCTAAGACCAAGAACATTGCATCAATGGCCCAGACAATATCCTAGGATGCCTTTTAAATAGCATGAAACATGACCTATCAGGACCTCTGGAATTACTGTTTAACTGTAGCCTCCAAACAGGCTTCATGTCTCATGAATGGAGAAAGGCAACAGTCATCCCTCTGCACAAAAGTGGGCCATCTACAGACACTGGAAATTACAGACCCATGAGTCTCACTAGTCTTATATGTAAAGCCATGGAAAGAATTATCATGGAGATGATCAACAGAGATATAGTAAACCTCCAGACACTGGACCTAACCCATTTTGGTTTTGTCAAGGGCAGATCATGCCTACTCATCCTGGTGGATTTCTTTGAGAAGGTCATCAAAGCAATGGATGAGGGCAAAATCGTTCACACTGCCTGCCTTGACCTGGCCAAGGCATTTGACACAATACCCCACTTGGGCATTGTTGATAAACTCAAGAAATTGGGTACAAACCTGTATGTCACCCGGTAGATAGCCAACTGGCTCACAGACAGGACCCAGGAAGTTAGAATTGGGGAGTCCATATCTGTAGATAGGCCAGTCACAAGTGGAGTCCCTCAGCGATCAGTCCTTGGACCGCTGCTTTTTGGCATTTACTTCTCAGAAGTCATTGCCAATGTCAGTTGTATTTGGCTGACTTAATTTGCAGATGATTACAAATTAGGAGCTTTCATTGAATCTCACACTGACACAAATGTTCTCCAGGAGGGGCTGACACAGACAAACAACTGGTGTTCGAGCCATGGCCTAAAACTAAATGCCAAGAAATGCATAATAGTATCCTTTGAGAAGTCATCCATCCCTGGTAACTATCATATTTATAGCGCACCCCTTAGAGTTGACCCAGTAGGCAGGGAATTAGGGACACACATTGATAGTAATCTAGCCTTTGATCATCATGTGTCTACAGTGGTGATTAAATCATTCTATGTTGCACAACTTATAAACAAAGCTATGGCATCTAAGTCCAGGGAAGTCATTGTTCCACTGTATTTGGCATTAATCAGACCTATCATTGAGTACAATGCCCCCTTTGGTATGTACCTAACCAGGCACATCCAAAAATTGGAACATCCACAGAGGTTCCTCACTAAAAGAATACAGGGTGTTAGTAATATGTCCTATGCAGACTGCCTCAAAGCCCTATCCCTTATTCTGTCTCCCACAGGCTTTTGAGGGGAGATCTGTGCCTGGCATATAGGGCATTGCCAGACCCCACTCTAATGGACCTCCTGCATATCTGCAAAACAAGCAGCGCCAACATTTCCTGTTGTAAAGACTTAAACGTTGCCTGTGATTTAAATAGGACCTGCTGGAGAAATAGGTATGTATCCCACAGACTACCCCATCTATGGAACAGACTCCCAATCCATGTGAAGCAGAGTTCCTCCCTAACCCAATTCAAGTGCAACTTAGACTGCTGGGTGGAAAACTGGAAATTCATCCCTGGTTTACCATCTATGTTTCTAATACAAACAGGTAACCTGTAAATGGTTCATCTGCCAGGCCCATGCTTACACTTATTAAGGGTACCAGAACTTGTCAGAGATTTGGGATGCATGGCTAGGGTTAAAAAGGCTCTTGTGATCATTACCCTAGTAAACATCTGTGAACCTATGAGCCTATAAAGAGGTTCTTCATTTCAATTCTTACCTGGGGTCCTTCTATGCGGAGTCTGCATGTCCTCCCTGCGGTCATGTGGATTTCCTGCAGGTGCTGTAGTTTCCTCCCACTGTCCAAAGACATGCAGTAGCTGGATTGGACACTCTAAACTGGCTGTAGGTGAAGGTGTGCATGAGTGAGGGGTGAAAATGAACTACCACGGCAGGGCTAGCCACCCAATGGTGTAAACCTTGGCTTGAGATGATTGTCACTGTCGAAGTGACATACCGACCCCGTGTGCAAAATGGGAAAAAGGAGTTGAGGATAGATGGATGGATGTTTTTCATATGATAATTAGCCATTTGAGGATATTTCTTTTTGATAGCCAAACAACCCTTGTGTAGTAGCTGTCCTAAATGTGTGGCAGGCATTATAACCTTGCACTGCTGATGTGCTCTCCATGGTTTTAAACCATATCTCAGTGACCACAAAGATGTCAGCTTTCTCTAGGGTAAAGAGAGCTTGTAGGCAGTGAAGTTTTTGTTTAGACTCCCAGTGTGGACAGTGCAGTGGTGCAGCGGTAGCATTGTCACCTCACAGAAAGAGGTTCTCTGGTTCGATTCTCGGCTGGGGTGCCTTCTGTGTGGATTCTGCATGTCCTCCCTGCATTCGTGTGGGTTTCCTCCAGGTGCTCCGGTTTCCTCCCATGTCACAAAGACATGCATCTGGAGTGTTTCTCTCTGGGCCTCGGCTGAAAATTGGCTTTGTTCCAAGTCGGACTTTCCCAGTAAACAAATGTTAAATAAATAATAAGTAAATAAATATTGAACATTAACACCTTTAGATTTTCTTGATTTAGATTTGGTGTAACGTAAGTATTTTCAGTTTGACATTTCCTAAAAAAAACAATATGGGGAAAGACAATGTTTTATCTAATATTCGAAAGCCTAGAGGGGAGAGGTGCAGACCATCCCTTGCAAAGCAGTGTGGTCTATACACCAACTCCTTCCATCCTGGCAAATATTGCTCCCCTTAGAATGAAACCGGAAAATAAGCCAATTATTAACGTCAGCCATCTTTTGTTCACATTGTGGCATCATCTTTGGAGAAGGTAAAATGCTGCTCAATGCTAGGCTCGTACTAGCCTGTGACACACATTCCAAGAACTCCACAATGTCTCCCTTTGTATAGTCTAGCGAGGTATGTTTACACCAACATGGACTATGACTGAGTCATACCAGTACTTGTCGTCCAGTGACCTGAGTGTGTGAGTAATGTGGTGGCCCCTAGCCCCTGATAAGCAACTGATCTTGACTTTCTCCTTAAGCAACCTGGAGAGAAGGACATCATATAGACACAAAGGAACACCAAACAGGTTGTCAGCGACACACACCCAACACTCATTGCACTTACAATGGACCAGACACATAGACCCACATATGAAGAGGTGCTCATGTGTAACTTACTCAAACCTCAAAGGCCTGTCAACACAGTCCTCAGAGACACTGCATGCTTACAAACAAGGCAGCTCCCACCACAACACATAAAACCATATCTCATTGTGCCTCAGCCATCAAGCCCATGAGGTGTAATACCACACAAGCCATAAGTCATAGGAGACTCCATTGTGAGGCACACTGATGTCCCTCTCACCAGGCTGGATAAGGAGAAGGTTACAGTTGTTTTCCTATCAGGAACCAAGGTTCATCACATCATGCAAGCACTTAGGTCACCAAATCTCAAGTACCAGTATAACTCAGTCATAGTCCAGGTGGATGTAAATGATCGGAGATGTACACCCCCAAACTATAAGAAGATAGACATGATTGAGCTCTTCTAATATGTGACACAGGCAGGTAAGAGCCTACCACTGAATAGCATTCTTTGTCTCCATGGATAATGCCACAATTACCACAGAAATGATTGACTTTAATAATTGCATTAGCTACATGTGTCATTCCAAAGTGGTCCTGTATTTGTCAGCCTGGGGAGGACATGTATGACAAGCAGTGGTGCTTTGCCAGGGCTGATCTTCAACTATCACCACTAGCTTTTCGAATATTAGCCAAAACATTATCCACCCCTGTAGTGCCTTATCTAGGCAATGCCACAGACAAAGCATCTAACACAGTAAAATCTACTCAGGGTAAGCTAAGGGTATTACTGCTCAATACTAGGATCTCACCAAGAAACTAAACTCCCTGGAAGCATTCCTCATCCTGGAGAACGCTGATGTCTGTGCAGTTACTGAAGCATGGTTCAAAGCTATGGAAAGCATCCGTGCAATGTATGGTTGTAATGCCTTTCACACATTCTGATCCCCCACTGCACATGAAAAGGCAAAAGGTAGAGGTGTATCCATGTACATAAAGGATAAGCACACCTCAAGTCTGGTCAAACAATATGTCATGCTTGAGCTTCTCCATATCCAATTAGCTATAGGAAAATCCATTACCATAACCTTGCTAGCTACAGGTCCCCCACTATGATCCAGGAAACCCATACATCATATCTAAATGTACTAGAATCACTTACCATTCAGTGGAGTACCATACTCATAGGTGATTTCTACTACCCCTCCATTACCTGGGAAATGTACACAACCACTAACATGCAGACTCCAAGATTTTAGATTCTGTCAAAGCAAATGCCCTGGAGCAGTTAGTCTGCACTTCCACTAGGAGTACAAATATTCTTGACCTTGAACTTACAACTGTGGTACAACATTGCACCCCCCTCCACTGTAATGTCCTTAATCAGAAACAAAGCACCCTGAACCACTGCTAGGTAGGTGAACTTTTATTAAGCCAGTACAGTTCACGAAAAAAAATAGCATCAAATCAACTCACTATGCGTTTTAAGTCACAAACTCATCAGATTACACTAATACATTCAGTTAACTGCTTTTATATACTCATCCAACTTTTAAAAACAGTAAAACAATCATTGTACATAGAAATACATTGAGTTACTGCCCTCTACTGACAAGGAGGATTATTACACATTAATGTCACAATTTTGCTGATCTCATTTTTAATACAGGGGCAAGGATCATATGTTATTTTAAAAGGGAAAATTTACTGGCCTCAACACCCACTCTTCTTAGTATAATTCCCTGTATTCAACTAAAGTCTCCCACATTACATTGGTTACTAGTAATGTCCTTAATGGTTAGATCAAATCACAACATTGTATCCCTGAAATAAATATAAAACCAAAACACCCACCTAATCCCAAAACCTTTAAGAACTTTTCTAAGGCAAACTACATCTTATTAAGTGACACCATTGCGAGTTTCCAAGCTCCCCCAAACCCAGAAAACATTGAGGCCTATATAGAGATGTACACAAAATTCCTGTATAAGCATGCAAACGTCTGCATAAAAATGGCAGTACCAGACTGAAATAAGACTAAGACAAACCACAAAAATACACCACCATGGTGGACCTCTGGTATAAATACAATAATACAACAAAAGAAAGAAAATCCTTTCTAGAAATAAGAGAGAATGTGCACAACAGAGAAAAAACACCCTGATTAGTCTAGGTTAGCAAATCAGGGGACTATTCTAGTCTTCAAGAGTAAATTTTGAAGTAAAGACAGCCTCCCAGACGAAGGATAACCATAAGGCATTTTTCAGTTATGTATTCAATCTTAAGATACCCAACAGTGTAGTTGTAGATGGCATCAATTATACTCAGCCAGAAGATGTAGCAAATGTTCTGGCTGATAAATTCAGCTCAAAATTTTCCTCCCCATTACCTCCAGTTACTCTCCAAGAAATAGCCTCCACCATTCCCTTGCCAGTTATCACCAATGTACAGGTTACCACTGCTGTCTCTAGAGCTAAAAACAGGGCTTCAATGGGTCCTGACAATATTCTAGGGTGCTTCTTAAATAGCTTGAAACAGGACCTATCAGACCCATTAGGATCTCTATTTAGCCACAGTCTCCAAACTGGCTTTTTCCCTGGGAAGTGGAGAACAGTAAAGTTCATCCCTTTGCATCAAGAGAGACCATCAACAGAGCCAAAAAATTACCAGCCCATGCGTTTGATTAGTCTTATATGCAAGGCCATAGAAAGAATAATCATGGACTTGATAAATAGTGACATAGAAAATCTCCAAACACTGGATCCAACCCAGTTCACCTTTGTCAAGGGCAGGTTGTGCCTGTTCAGTCCTGCAAACTTCTTTGCAACAGTGACTAGAGCAATGAATGAGGATAAAACAGTGCATACTGCCAACCTTGACCTGGCTAAGACATTTGACACAATTCCCCACTCAGGTATTATAGATAAACTCAAAACTAAGCATAAAAACCTATGTCAGCAGATGGATAGCCAAATGGATCATGGAAAGGACAAATTTTGTTAGAGTGGGTAAACCCAGATCTAGCAAGAGGCCACTTACTAGTGGTATGCCACAGGGCTCAGTGCCGGGACTACTCCTGTTTGGAATTTGCTTCTCTGAAGTCAAGGCTAATGTAGGAGGCCTTTGGCTGACTACGTGTGCTGACATTTGCAAGTTGGGGCAATCACTGAATTCCACAATAATGTAGATACTCCTCAGAAGGGTCTGACTCAGACAAATGATTGGTGCCAGAGCCATGGCCTAAAATTAAATGAAAAAATGCATAATCATACCCTTTGGGAAGTCAAATACCCCTGCAAATTGCAGCATTAATAACACACCCCTAAGAGCGGACTCAGGGGTGAGAGATGAAGGTACACAGATATATAGTAGCCTGAACTTTGACTGCCCGGTGTCCACAGTGGTGAGAAAGCCCTTCTGTGTGGAGCAGCTTATAAATAAAGGCAATGCATCCAGATCCTAGGAAGTTATAACCCCACTGCACTTGGCCCTTGTCAGACCAATAATTGAGTACACTGTGCCTTTTGGCATGCACTTGACCATGCACTTGCAAAAGTTGGAGCGTCCTCATAGGTTCCTTACAAAAAACAAATAGAGTGTAAACAACATGTCCAATGCAGGTAGACTAAAAGCTGTATCCATTATTCTGTGGGTGATCAATGCCTAACCTACAAGGCAGTCACACATCCAGCCCTGATGGAACTGTTGCACATTCACAAGACAAACTGCACAAGGGTCGCTCAATCTAGAGATCTAAGCCTGGTTTATGAAATGAACAAAACATGCTGGAGAGACAGATGTGTGTCTCAGGGATTACCTCTTTTCTGGAACAGGCTTCTTATTCATGTAAAACAGAACCCTTCCCTTACCCTCTTCTGATGCAGTTTGGATTAATGGATGAGGAATCGTACATTCACTCCAGGGGTGGTGCCCATGTCCTTTATGGACAGAGACATTATATAAAATACTCAAAGCATAGGCACAAACCTAAGACGTCCTCCAACCCTATCAGGTATAATTCAGGTAATAATAGCTAGGCTTGAAAGGGCTCTTAAGCTGTTAGCCTAGTAATCTCCTGTAAACACACACACACACACACACACACACACATATATATATATATATATATATATAGGTCTACTTTCGAATCTCAAAATACTGAAATGTTGAATTTCAGTATTTTGAGACCGAAATGTCAAAAGTGCAGTTGTTCGAAAATGTATTTTAATGAATCTGCATTTCTGGAATCCGCAGTAGGTGTGGTGTAGTGTGTAGTTTATTGTTTGCTGTCTCTTTAAGGGGAATGTGTTCTGGGATTTCCGCATGGCGGACGATGTCTGGTTATGTACGGAGATTCAGGTAGGTGTTAAGTTTTATTAGGATTTTGAGTAGAAATGTGTTAGATTTTATTTTTTGGGAAGTTTTAGGTTTGGTTTGAGGTAGGTAGGCAAGACAGTGTGTATGTTAGCGTTGACAGTGGTGATTTTTGTACATGTATAGTGTGTGTGTGTGTGTGTGTGTGTGTGTGTGTGTGTGTGTGTATGTGTGTATTAGTGAGTGTAAGTATGACAGTGTGCAGTAGGAGTGTAGGGCACATACAAGTATTTTTTTTTCTTTTTTGTTTTTCTTTGAGTTAGTGCAACCTCATTTGGTATATATATATGAGTAGTGGGGGTGCGGGGTGCAGGGGGACTTGCCCCCCTACAAAATGATATATTTATTTTATTTGTTTTTGTTTGTTGTTTTTATTTTTATATTTATATTTGGGGAGGGTTGTGTTTTTACTTTTGTTTTGTACTGTACAGTGTTTCAGTGTTTGTGTTGCGTAGTTTTGTATTTTTACAGTTTTGAGCTACCAGTCTCGAAATACTGAAATCTGATATTTCAGTATTTTGGGATTCGAAAGTAGACCCATACATATATATATATATATATATATATATATATATATATATATATATATATATGTGTGTGTGTGTGTGTGTGTGTGTGTATGTTATTGAAACTGAACTTGTTGAATCTTAGCATATCGAAACAACTTACCTAAAACAGTGACTCTCAAAAAAAACAAAAGCAGAACAATATGAGGATGGGGGGGGGGCCTTCCCACTACAGTGAAAGAAAGGGAAAAAAACCCTGGAAATGTACCACCAACACAATACAGCAAACTGTAATAAAGCAAACTGCAATATTACTTGCACACCTTTAAAACACAACTCTTAATAATGATCAACAAATCATTTTACACAGTTCAAAATCATTTGTTCTTTTTTTTTTAATTAAGTTTTCCTGGTTTAGATAAGTTGAGTTTTGATAAACTGAGAGTCAGTATATCCTGAGTTTCAATTTCACTAAAAATACACACACCCACCATCTATCTATCTATTTAAACATCCATTTATATTTATCTCTTTCTCCTACTCTGTGTATATGTGCATACATAAAAAGGCAAGAATCCCCAGTTTCGAACCCTGTGGGGCACTGCTGGTGACACTATTTCATTCTAGAGCAAAACACCCTGACTTTAACAGTGGGGTTTCTGTCAAAGCCAATTACCTATCCAGCAAGCTACATTAGTTAATGCTGAAATGGGAGAGTTTGTCAATAATTCCAGCCTGGGAGGTAGTGTCATTGGCCTAGACAAGGTCCGTGTAGGCAGCATGGACTAGGTCAACTATCTGTGGCCTGTTTAACCCACTTCCAAGAACTCAATCCAGGCAAGCAGACATGATTTGCTTGTAAACTGTTTAGCATCCAGAGATTTCAGGTTACCCATTTCATTGTGAATTACTTCAACTAAAACGTACTTGCTATTCTTGCAAATATCTCTACTAAGAGTTGTAGACCTATGATTCTGAGGATCGGTAGAGGACATCCTTTATGCAAGGGCAACAAAACAGCTGTTTTCCATAGCTTGGGGGTATAACTCATAGACAGCCTTAGGATGAAGACCTGGATGAGGGGTTGTGAGATGGAACTTAATGTTTCTCAAGACATAGCACACATATTTTACACTGGAGAGTGGGAATTTCACGTGTGTCATCAGCTTTGGCTGAAGAGGAAACTATTGGTCCAGCATGTTCTATTTCTGTGTCTGTGAAGATTACCATCTTTGATGTGGCTGTTCATTGTGGTGATTGTTTTGTTTAGCTGCATGAGATCAAGCGGGTTGGGATGGACTATGTACCCTACTGATGGATACTGTCTGTGCCCACCACCATCTATCTATTTAAACATCCATTTATATTTATCTCTTTCTCCTACTCTGTGTATATGTGCATACATAAAAAGGCAAGAATCCCCAGTTTCGAACCCTGTGGGGCACTGCTGGTGACACTATTTCATTCTAGAGCAAAACACCCTGACTTTAACAGTGGGGTTTCTGTCAAAGCCAATTACCTATCCAGCAAGCTACATTAGTTAATGCTGAAATGGGAGAGTTTGTCAATAATTCCAGCCTGGGAGGTAGTGTCATTGGCCTAGACAAGGTCCGTGTAGGCAGCATGGACTAGGTCAACTATCTGTGGCCTGTTTAACCCACTTCCAAAAACTCAATCCAGGCAAGCAGACATGATTTGCTTGTAAACTGTTTAGCAACCAGAGATTTCAGGTTACCCATTTCATTGTGAATTACTTCAACTAAAAAGTACTTGCTTTTCTTGCAAATATCTCTACTAAGAGTTGTAGACCTATGATTCTGAGGATCGGTAGAGGACATCCTTTATGCAAGGGCAACAAAACAGCTGTTCTCCATAGCTTGGGGGTATAACTCATAGACAGCCTTAGGATGAAGACCTGGATGAGGGGTTGTGAGATGGAACTTAATGTTTCTCAAGACATAGCACACATATTTTACACTGGAGAGTGGGAATTTCACGTGTGTCATCAGCTTTGGCTGAAGAGGAAACTATTGGTCCAGCATGTTCTATTTCTGTGTCTGTGAAGATTACCATCTTTGATGTGGCTGTTCATTGTGGTGATTGTTTTGTTTAGCTGCATGAGATCAAGCGGGTTGGGATGGACTATGTACCCTACTGATGGACACTGTCTGTGCCAAAGAATGGCATACAGAACAAGAACTAAAGTTATCACATGAACAGTAGGTAACAATAAGGCTTATGGAAAGGTGTAGAGCTCAGCAGCATTTGTGACCTATAAGTAAATATCCTGAGGGCTTGGACGCAAGTCTCCCACAGCATGCCTTTTGTACCACAATACATCTCAGGTAATGTCAGCATGTTCCAGGAAGTGTTTTATAAGATAGGTACTTCTATGAATATGGAACAGCACCAGCAAGTTACAAGGAAATCAAACATGCAGGAAGCTCAACAAGTACAACAAACTGTATTGTTAGAAGGTGCAATATGTGTCTTACAGCTAACACCCAGTATATTGCCTCATCAATGAGATGCATTTTTTGAAAATGCAATATCATGGCATGATGTGAACTGTACTTCCTTTTTGATGGAGAAAAAAGGCAGGAGATACAACATTGTAACCAAAGCCTGCTGTATTACTTTTTTAACCAGAAAACTCGTCTCTTCTCAGATGGCCACTAGGTTATAGGGCACATTAAAGGTGGGAAAAGAACATCAGAACTGCCGCAGAATACCAGACGCAGTACATCAGAGGTGTGGGCAAAAGCAACAGAGAAAGCAAGATCGCCATTGCTTTTTACAAATTGTCTCGCTATGTTAAAGGAGTTTAACATAGCAAGACAGCTTTAAAAAAAGTAACGGAGAATCTCTGTTGCTTTTTTTAAAGCTGTCTCGCTATGTTAAACCCATTCAACATAGCGAGACAGTTTTGAAAAAAGCAACGGAGAAAGCAAGATCTCTGTTGCTTTTTTCAAACTGTCTTGCTATGCTAAAGGAGTTTAACATAGAGAGACAGCTTTAAAAAAAGCTATGGAGAATCTCCATTGCTTTTTTTAAAGCTGTCTCGCTACTCGTTTAACATAGCGAGACAGTGTGAAGCAACGGAGATCTTGCATTCTCCGTTGCTGTAAAAAAAGAGTTATAGTAATGGAAAAAGTCCGGGCGACCAGACCTTTTTCCATTACTATAACTCTGATTTACAATGTGCACGTGGACCAATTAGCGTGCACGTTTTTCAATATTAATGGGAGGTCGTTGTATAAGGTCGTTGTATAATACTATTTTGTTGTTCATTTGTTTGCAGTGCTTATTTTCTGCTAACTTAAATATATACATTTTCCAGTAGAGACCATCAAATTTGGGTGACTTTTGGAATGCAAACAAATACTGGCTACCTAGTCACCATGCATGCTTCAACTCCAATAGTAAATTCATTCATAGAAAATAAGATTCAGAACATCTCAGTAAAGATGAATGGTTCTACTTCTCTTTTCATTATTTGCCATCAGCCACTGATGGTCAGTGACCACCATATCTCTCAATTGATCAGATTTTCACAAACTGTTCAGATTTTTCCTTATATTTTTGTGTGCTTCTCATAAAGTTTGTGATTTTCTGGCAAATCACTGAGGACTGAAGTCACTAAATAATGACAGACATTTTGAGAATCCAAAGTCAGAAAATGCATGCTAACGTAAGTCCTTTATTTTATGTATTTATTTTTATTTTATTTTTATTTAACATTTGTTGACCAGGAAAGTCCGACTAGGTTCCACAGATCCTGTTTTCAGCGGAGGCCCTGGGAGAAATGCTCCAGCAGCATGTCTTTAGAATGTGGGAGGAAACCGGAGTACCCGGAGGCAACCCACGCGAACGCAGGGAGAACATGCAAACTCCACACAGAAAGCATCCCAGCCGAGAATCGAACCAGAGGACCTCTTGCTGTGTGGCGACAGCATTAACCGCTGCACCACTGTGCCGCCCCAAGTCCTTTCTAAATTTATAAGAGCAATATTTAAAATTCATCTCTATTTTTGGGCCTTTGTTCCTCAAACCATTTAGGCTGTGTCCAGATTTCTAGCACTAAGAGGTTGAGTGGTATGGTGACCACATAGTCACTTATATGGAACATAGAGTAATATGCTCGTTTGCAAATTATCTGTGAATACTTCATTAGGTGATGGTTTGTTTTTTAGAAGACCAAGCACTAATATGCCTAATTCACATCCTTTAGTTGATGTCTTTAGCAAATGTGTGGAAAATAACTTGTTTGATTTGTATGATTCAAGGAGTACTCTTGCTTCTCATAATAATAGGAAGCCTAATTTAAGTTGGAAAGAAAGGAAAGCTCTGTCACAATTGCAAAATGATGGCACCATAATTATTATACCTGCTGATAAAGGTGGTCCTGTTGTTATTATGAATAGATGTAATTATAATGCTTCTGTGCCTAGTATGTTGAGTGATAGCTATTTTTACTTAAAGATAGATATTGAGTATTTGTATAATTTAGAACATAAGATTTATGATATGTTGGAGGATTTGCTTAAAAGTGAATTAATATCATCTGACATACTACATTTTTTGAGAGTTGAACACCCACTTATTCCGATTATTCAAGGACTACCTAAAATTCATTAGAATGGCTTGAAACCTCCAATGCGGCCCATTGTGGCTCACAGAGGTTGGTATACGGAACCATTCTCCTTGTTTCTAGAGACGTATTTACACCCCACTCGATAGTAACAGGTTTGTTTTTAAAAGATTCTAAGCAGTTCCTTTTGAGTTATATAATTTTACTAGTACATTAGGAAAGGATATGGAATTTTTTTTTTCAATAATCATTTTTTATTATTTTTCACAACCATATTACAAATTCACACATTATATACAATATATATAAAAATGCTTCCATTGGTTAATTTCTACATATATCAACCCTATGTATTGATCAAAGGTACACAGCACTAACAATCAAAAAGGAAAAATAAAAAAAAAAATTTCAACATTAAAAAATCCAACAACACAATCTGTACATTTTACATTTTCTATCTAATCTAAGGTTGATTTGGACTACTATCTGGTTCTATAGAAAAGTGGATAGTAACCTCTGGGCTTTAAAAAAAATATTAAAAAAATTTGCTCCCAGATTTTTTATGTTGTTGATATTTTTTCTTGTGATTAACTATTTACAGTTTATGCCTTTAAGTTGTTTTATTTATTGAAATCTGAAATTTGCCCACCCAATGTCTGAGCTGGTCAAACAATTATAAGCTATATATATAATTTCATTAATAGGCAAATATTAATAATTACAATCGCTTTTAGATTCGGGAGATTTTCCGGGGAGTGAAGAATCATAAACCCCAAGAGAGTGTTGAATTTTAATTTTGTAACTTTAATTAATTGCAATTTAACAAAAAATTCCACAAATTAATTTATGCATACAGAACAAATGAATGTGATCTGCTGGTCTGAATCTGATCATGTGGGTGTACCTTCTATTCAAATTTGTGCAAAGTGATTGCAAAGTAGTGAGAAGGTATAGTATTGTGCATTATCAAATAAATGCACAATAAATGAAACTTCTGAAGGGATAAGATATTTATTTAAGACTCTAAATGCCTCTATATCTATGTCGCCTGGGAATATCTCTTCTCCAGTAACCTATAAAAAAGAATATAATTATTATACTTTATCTTTATCAATTTATATGCTGCGGTTATATATTTTCTATATATCACAGCACTTCCCATAGATTAACTATAATGATTAAATCTTCCCTTTTAATTTATTAGTTTTCATTTCAAAGTTGTTAAAATAGTTTTTAACTGTCTTACTTTAATTAAATTACTATATTTAAAATATTTCTTAGTAAAAAATCCTGTTAAAATATCCTGTAATTGTACATATAAAAGGATATAAATCGACTCCATGATTAAAGGGAATTATTTTTTTAGATCAATCAAAATCATCAATTTACCAAAATTTGTTAAATTGTTCGTTGAATTTAATCAAATATTTTAGTAAATTAAAGAAAGTTTAAAAGAGTTTGAATTTTGAGCTGCCGCTACATTCTTGATTATTTGTGCTCCATCCATATATTTAATATTGGTGGAATTTTACTTTGTCACCTTTAATGTACAGTCGTTATTCACTGTTATTCCTAACACGGTTGGCACTGACTTTGTACTGAGATATCTTAGTGTACACAGTGAGTACAGTGATGCTTTCATCGATTTCTTGTGTTTATTTTTGGAGACTGTCCTCGAAAATAATATTTTTATTTTTGATGGTGACATATTTCTACAAAAGGATGGTGCAGCTATGGGCACTCCATGTGCCAATAGCTACGCCAGTGTGTTTATGGCCATATGGGAGGAGGTCCACTTAATTACTAATGAGTTGTTCTTTGTTTGCCCCTTTCTATCGTTGCTTTGTGAACGATTTGTTTTTTATTTGGACAGGGAGCAAGGACCAGTTGGTAACCTTCTATGAACAGATTAATGGGGCCACAAACTATTTGAAATTTACTATGTCCTTTTCTCCCATTTCGATAGCTTATCTTGATGTATGTGTACAAAGGCTGGATAATGGGATGGTCAGTACTGGTGTCCATAGGAAACCATGCTGCAGAAATACTTTACTTCGTAGATGTAGCATGCACCCTCAATTTGTCTTTAAGAATGTGGTAAAAGGACAAGGTGTGAGTGTTTCTAGATTGAATGCCTCTGATGATGGCTTTTACTCTGAATTCATTAACTTGAAAGCTAGACTTTTTGCCAGGGGATACCACCCAGGGGAATTTGACACCATTTTGAATGAGATATCTGATCAGCAAAGAAGTAGGGCCCATCCATATTTATCTAATGGAGGTGGGACTGCAGATGATAGTAAGGCCAGTGAGCTTGTTAATAAGGTAAGGGTACCCTTGTACTATACCACTGACATTAATTCCATCATGGACATAGTCAGGAAACACTGGGACATTCTCACTACAGATTCGGTTATTAGAGCGATTATAGGAGACTCACCTACATTTTTGTTTAAAAATAAAATGAATTTGAAAAGAATCCTGTGTAGACCGAAGGATACTCTCATGCCAATGGTTAATAAGGATTTTTGCACTAGGCCTTGTGGTATGTGTAATTATTGCATTAACAATGATAATAGTGGTTTCTTTACTTACCCGGATACGGGTTGGAAGTATGTGTTTAAGGTGTCTGCTAACTGCCTTACCCAGCACGTGGTTTACCTCACTTATTGTGTAGTGTGTGCCTCCTAATATGTGGGTAAAACTGATAGTATGTTCAAAGACAGCATTAGGGAACATCTATACCGCATAAGGATAGGTTCTAGCAACAATGCCTTTTCTAAGCATGTTATGCAAGAAGGGGTTAGTCATACCTTTCATCTTTTGGTCATTGACCATACCTTTCCTAGTATAAGAGAAGGTGATATCAGGAACTGCACTGAGAGTAAAGAAGGGAGATTGATTATTTGACTTAGGGCAGATAGGGGAAAGTCTTAAATGAAAAAGCCTCCTATAAACCTGTATTAAAATCTAGGCATTTAAAAGTGTAATGACTTTTTAATTGATGGTTTTATGATCATATATATCTATGCATACATATATATATATATATTTTTTTGTCATAGAATGTTGTTTTTTGTTATTTGCATATTTGCTTTCATGATGAAAGTTAGTTATAAACTCATGTTTTATATTGTACTCAATATGTGTTTAAGTTACAACCCAATGCTTTCTATCATGTGATTTTTTTATCATGTGACTTTAATCATGCAGTTTGATTGGCCAGGTTGCTGCAATTAAACTTGGTTATGGGGTGTGCAATATTTTGTTCTGATTAAGCTAACTGTGAAAGCGCTCAACTCTTCTTGTGCAATGGGTTCGTTTTAATAAACGTGCTTGAGGTTTACTTTTATGGTCCTTCTACTTGTTTGCTTCATTGTATACACTGTTGGATTATATTACTATTTTGTTGTTCATCTGTTTGCAGTGCTTACTTTCTGATAACTTAAATATATACATTTGCTAGCAGAGACTGTCAGATTTTGGTGACTTTGGAATGCAAACTAATACTGGCTACTTAGTCGCCATGCATGTTTCAACTCCAGTAGTAAATTCATTCATAGAAAATAAGATTCAGAACATCTCAGTAAAGATAAATGGTTCTACTTCTCTTTTCTTTATTTCCCATCTGCCACTGATGGTCAGTGACCACCATATCTCTCAACTGACCAGATTTCCACAAACTGTTCAGATTGTTTCCTCATTTTTTTGTGTGCTTCTCATAAAGTTTGTGATTTTCTGGCAAATCTATGAGGACTGAAGTCACTAAATAATGAGATATTTTGAGAATCCAAAGTCAGAAAATGCATGTTAACGCAAGTCCTTTCTAAGTTTATAAGAGTAAGATTTAAAATTCACCTCTATTTTTAGGCCTTTGTTCCTCAAACCCTTTTAGGCTGTGTCCAGATTTCTAAGAGGTTGAGTGGTATGGTGACCACACAGTCACTTATGTGGAACATAGGGAAATATGCTTGTTTGCAAATTATCTGTGAAGCTGCCATTTACCCCATGTAACTAGTACTAACATCCAGTACTATTTCAAAATTTGGTTACTTTTTTTCATCTCAGTCTTCACAAACATACACAGTTTTTGCAATTTGTACCATTAACTACATTTTAGCTAACATTTTGTTCTTTCATGCTGTAGATCAATGTGTGTGTGTGTGTGTGTGTGTGTGTGTGTGTGTGTGTGTGTGTGTGTGTGTGTGTGTACCTTTAAGAAGCTATCCAAGGGCCTAGACAAGTGTATAAATACTGAGCACACGCAAGCCAGACTGACATTTTGTAGTTAGCTGTTGAGATGTAAGCATGTATGTAAGGTCTGTGTGTTAACTAGTTTGTTCATAGTTAATGATGCTGATATCCATCCTGATGTGTTTCTGTGTATTAAAGCACCTAAAAGAAAACCCCAGCCTTCTCGTCATATGTGTTAGAGATGAACGAGTGACATGGTGTCAGAAGCGGCATCTCTAAAAGGACATGGTGTCAGACGCGACATGTCTAAAGGGCATGAAGTTAGAGGCGGCATGGCTAAAATGACTAGAGCCACTTGGTGCATACTTCGCAAAACAGGGCAGAAATGAATTTCAAATATTAAAACTTGCTCAGCACTATTTCTTTTTTGTAAAATATGAAACAAGCCATACAAAACGTTCCAAATAATATTCGCATAAACCGATATATACGATATTGATGAAAAATATTCAAATTACTATGGAAAATGTTTGAAATAAAGTCTGAATTGCATAAAACTAATAAAATAAATAGAAACGACCGCATTCTCGTAAAGCATGTATATTCTTATTAAGCACAGACATCCGAGTTATCAGAAGTGTATAAAATGTTTGCATGTTTGTGAGGTGTTAGAGTAAAGCTATTTCGCAGAATACAGGGATTACAGAGCATATTTAACAAAGTACAGTATTTTGAAGAGTTTATTCTGCATTTGAATGTTATTACAAGCTCACAGAACAGTTTGTACATAATTACAATGGATATATTTTCAGTGTGTTTGTGCATACTTTGTGGGCAAGGTAGATGGATTTCGAAAACCCAGTGCAGTTGTGTTTGACAGTAATATCGCTGAGAAGTGGAGAGTGTTTGAGCAAGAGTATGACATTTTCATACAGGCTGCATTTTCTGATAAAGATGACCATACAAAGGCATTTATTCTGCTTAATTTAGCTGGATCAGAAGCCATACAAAGGGAACATTCATTTGTGTATGCAGCTGCGATCTATACTGGAGAAGGAGAAAACTGTCATGTTGTTGTACAGGCTGAGTCAAGGGAGGACCCAGAGTGCTTAAAATATAAATTTAGAGAAATGTGTAACCTCCCAGACAAATGTTACAATGGAAAGGCACTTATTTTACACAAGGGATCAAAAGCCTGGTTAAACTTTTGCAGCATATATAACTGACCTGAGAAATAAAGCTAAAACATGCAGATTTGGTGACTTAAGGGATGAGTTGATAAAAGACAGACGTGTGTGGTATTAAAGATGATGCTGTGAGAAAGATTTTGCTTCATGACAGTGATTTAACTTTGAATGAGGCCATTGAGATTTGTCAGATATACGAGCTCACAGAAAAGCACACAGATATGCTTAGAAATGAGAATAGCTCTAGAAGCCACAGTGATAAAGCTCATATTGATAATATGCAGCACATAGTTAAAAGAAACAGGCCCAAGCACATGGCAGCAGCTGTAGCCCCTGCAGCACTCATTGGTAAACACCAGAACTTTCTAGTAAATTCCAGAGTTTGTACAATCTCAGTGAAGCATAAGAGTGAGTCAGCAAACTCAAAGCATGGGCCCCACCTAATTTCATTGCCGCCGGTCTTAATTGTGGTGGAAGTCATGAATCTAAAAGGGAAAAATGTTTAGCTTTTGGTCAACAATGTCACAAATGTAATAAATGGAATCCTTTCAAAAGGTTTTGTAAATCAAAATGCCTACATTCTTTTATTAAAAGGGAACATTTCAAGAAACGAGTTGATCAATTAGAAAGCCATGACATGGGTCGCAGGCTAGTCTTAATGTGGATGGTGTGTCTGTGCTTCATGAAACAGTTAATGCAGTAGATTTAAGGGCAAAGAAAGAAGTATTTGTACTGTTGGGATAAATGGGAAACCCATAGAGCTCAAAGGTTCCAAGTACAATGTTATGTTAGCAGAAACTTTTGCAAGAGTGTGTCATGGTGAAAGGCTTGATTTGGCAAGGCGTGCAAAGCTTGTTGCTTATGAAGGTGAAAAAATTCAAACCGAAGGCTTAGTAATACTTTAATGTTACTCTGCTGGAAGAAGCTATGACTTTTTATTTTATATGGTCAAGAGCCATGTCCAGTCATTTATTAGGGCTCAGAGACGGTTTGAAAATGGGACTACTTTCATTTAATAAGGAAGTCCGCCATGTAAGCTTAAAAGACCACTACTCTGATTTCGCCCAGTACATTTTTTCTACCTATGCTGATCTGTTTGAAGACAAACTGGACAAGCTTCCCGTTGTGTACTCCATGAAGTTAGACCCAGAGGTCAGTCCAGTTATCAGGCCAGCATGTAAAGTTCCAGTAGCCATGCAGGATGGGTGTCAAACCCAAGCTAGATAAAATGGTGCAACAAGGTGTAATTTGCCCAGTTGAAACTCCAACTGAATGGGTATCTTCCATGGTGGTAGCTCATAAGAAAAGCTCACATGACATCAGAATATGTACTGATCCACGAGATTTGAACAAAGTGCTAAAAAGACCTCATCACCCAATGTGCACAGTTGAAGAAGATGCAGCCTTGATGCCAAATGCCACTATTTTTTCTGTCTTAGATGCCAAGAGTTAATTTTGGCAAATTCAGCTTGACAAGAAATCATCGCTCACTACTTTCAGTACTCTGTTTGGCAGGTACAGATTTTTAAGAAGGACATTTGAGATAAATTCTGCAAGTGAAGTCTTTCAGCATGCAATGGAGCAAATTTTTTCTCTGTATTCTTGTGCTATTATAGTAGATGACATACTAGTAGGAGGCCATGATGACGAAGAACATGACAGAAACCTCAGAAAAGTTCTAGAAAGGGTATGTCAAGTGAATTTTAAGCTCAATGCACACAAATGCAAATTCAGGCTACAAGAAGTTACTTATGTTGAAGAACAAAAATGTGATGTAGATAATTGGTTCAACCAAAAACTGAACAAGAGTAAACCAAAAACAAAAGAGGATGAACCAAACCACAGCAGGCAGCAGATAAAAAAAATTCCGTTTAATGGTAAGCGCTTTCACAGCACATCAAGCTGCTTCATGTCTGATGAAGCAGCTTGATGTGCTGCGAAAGCGCTTACCATTAAACGTAATTCTTTTTTATCTGATGCCTGCTGTGGTTTGGTTCATCCTCTTTTGTTTTAAGTTACCTACGTTGGTCATTTATTTACTAGTACAGGCTTATGACTAGACCCTTCATAGCAAACTGCCATTCGCGAGATGCCAGCTCCAGACAAAGATCAAACACTGCAACATTTTCTTGGCATGGTCAACTACCTAGCCAAGTTTATTCTAGATGTGAGCCAACTATCAGCACCACTCAGAGAGCTGACATGTAAAGTTGTAGCATGGTCTTGGTTAGAGCAACACCAAAGAGCATTTGATGTTCTGAAACAGAGAATTGCTAGTCCACCAACTCTCAGATCCTATGATGTTCACAAGCCAGTTGCACTCTCCTGTGATGCTTTGAAATTTTTTCTTGGTGCAGTCATTTTACAAGAAGATCAACCTGTTGCCTTCACACTGAGAACTCTTACCCAAACTGAGATGCAGTATGCCCAGATTGAGAAAGAGATTTTGGCAACTGTGTTTGCATGTTCAAAGTTCCATGATTATGTTTATGGTAGACCCATCCAAATTGAAACAGACCACCAACCTTTAGTCACTATCTTGAGAAAGCTTATGCATTCAGCTCCATCCCAACTGCAACGTATGATGCTGAGGAGACGTCCCACCACTGGCCCAGTAATCAAGGAGCCTCAATCCTCACCACTAGCACCAGTGAGGGACGTACATTGGGAGCATGATAAGTGCACACACAATATTTCCAGATGCAGCTCTCTGCATGAAGTGCAGTTTCCCTTAAGAGCACATACAGACCACAGTCAGTCTGGGGCTGGGGTCCCCCCTCCTTCTCCAGTTCCTCAATAAGACTCCCCACTGACACAGGTATAGAGTTGAGATCTCAGCTGAGTGGCCAAGCCAAAACCTCCAGCACCCTCTCTGTCCAACCAGTGCATTGTGTCCCTGCCCAAGTAGCTCACACACACACTTTGAGGTTTGATTTATACACACACATGCCTGGGAAAGGCTGGCACAGGTTTACTAGCTGTACCCACTTCTGCCTAGACTATAAGGTAGTTATTACTGCCACCAGCCAACTCTTTATCACTTACTTTAAGGGCCTTAACAAAGGGTGTCCAATCTTACTGTGTAATGTTACTAAAAATACAAATGGTAGTTTGACCAAGAGCAAGGCTATTAGGAGTGGCCCACAGTGTCACCAGATAAATATGTAGGTACATTCAGAACTTAAGTATGGCTCATAAATATCAGCCACAATAAAAGAACAAGCAAATACTCTGTATATAATCACAGTAACGTCAGCATTCAGAATCACAGGATATATTTAAAAACAACATTGCAAGACAGACTCAAATAAATAAAGAACAGCTAAGCTAAGCTTTGCTATATTCCTGACTGTATGTAAGAGAATTACTGTACCCTAGTTAACTTAGAGAGCAAGCAAGGCAGATGTGGTGAGTGGGTCTTCCAGCTGATGTTGTTAGGTCAAAGAAAAATACAGAATACCCAGTATCTCTCATAGAGTTGTTAAATTAATATCTGAAATATTAATGCTGGGATAGCTTGCAGGATGACATCACTTCTTGTCATCTGACTCTATCCCAGGTAAAACCCCCATTGATGCAGCTGGTAGTATTTAGCATCTCCCTGTGAAAATACATAGACAAGGCTTTTCTTAGACCTAAGGCAGATCCTGGATGTCATAAAACAATAAAAACACTTCCAAGACAATGCAGTGAACCTCTAGTTCTAGACATTGTGTATGTTACTGCACTGAAACTGAAATATAGCATCCTTTTATTATGTGTCTATAAAGTAATTTAATTTCAGCTATTTTTTCTGGAGTTAACCTCTGGTGTTCCAGTTTCCATTGTTAAAATATATACATCTAAACAGTTACAGTAATGCAGGTACATTTCTGTTCTAAGCTAGTAGGGTACACTGTGGTTACATGTCTAAGTTCAGTACTTTGTAAAATACCTTTTCAACACACAGCAGCACCAGCAGTTTGATATACACTTAACATACAGTTCTAATACAGTTGTAACGCAAGCATCTTACAAGAAGCATGTTGACATTCACAAATGACACATAACCATTTACAAAATTCCAGACATCTGTGTTGGCAGTATCTCTCTTTGTCAGACTTCTATATAAATCATGTTGCTATTCACAAATGACATATAATTATTTGTAAATTTCCAGATAGCTGGGCTGTCAGTATCTCCTTTTGTGACACTGAGATTGCAAAAGTATAATTTCAGTCTTGTCTGCAAAAAGAGGCAAACTTCTTTATCTTGCGGATACTTTATCTAGATCACCCAGAAACACCACAGACCAGCACGAGAATGAGAACCTTGATTTTGAAGTCATGGAAGTGAGAAATTTTTCTTCCACACATCTTGATGAGTTGAGATATCACACAGCCACAGATCCAGTTTTACAAAGGCTCAACTACTTTATTAATCAGGGATGGCCATCAAAGCAATCTAGTTTACCTCAAGAAGTGCATCCTCATTTTCCATACAGAGATGAGATTTTGTTGGGCAAAGGTATCATTATGAAAGGTCCAAAAGTAATTGTTCCAAAGTCCTTGCAATGAGAATACATTACTATCTTGCATCGTGGTTATCCAGGAATTGATTCTACCAAAAGGAGGATGAGAGGGCTAGAATTTTGGCCTTCTATGTCACTAGACATTGAGAGAGCACTTTCATCTTGTTCACTGTGTACAAAGCCACATCAACAGAAGGAACCACTTCAGCTAAACCAGATTCCAGAACTACCTTGATCAACAGTAGCCACAGACATTTTCGAGTGGAGCGGCCAACATTATTTGGTGTTAGTAGACTTTTACTCCAATTGGTTTGAGATTGAGTTGCTTCCTAACATAGCATCCAGTACTGTCAGTTCTAAGATGAAGCATAATTTTGCAGTTCATGGTAGCCTGCACAAAGTTATTTCTGACAATGTCATGCAGTTTACAAACCAACAGTTCAAAAGATCTGCTGAAGAATGGGACTTTACTCATGTCACAAGTAAACCTGAGTACCCACAGTCAAATGGTTTGGCAGAACGTGCAGTTCAAAGTGCAAAACAGTTACTAGAGAAGTCAAAACGAGATAATAGGGATGTTTTCCTGAATCTCTTGAATCTCAGAAATGTTCCTTGTGATAAACATCTTAGTTCACCAGCTCAGAGACTTCTGTTAAGACAAACCAGAACCACATTACCAGTCAGTAGTCAGTTGTTGGTTTCATATGTCAAGAACAACAGGTTAGTGAAAACCAATCTGTTGAAGAAGCGTTCAAACCAGAAGTCATACTATAAGACCAGCAAATCACTCAATCCATTATGAGAAGGAGAAGTGGTAAGGATGCAAATGCCCAAAGGTTATGATCAGATTAGTGTCATGAAGAATACTGGTCCAGAGTCGAGGTCATACATTGTGGAATCAGAAGGAAGAGTCTTTTGGCTGAATCTGAGGCATTTGAGACTGGTGTCCGAGCCTATACCACAGCACATAGCCTGTGAGAAAGAATCTTTATCTCAGAGTGAGTTGTTCGGTGTTCCAATTCCAGAGGTCATTCCTGTTCCTGTGATGAATCCAGAAGTTCCTGATACAAGTTGTGTGCTGCAGACCATCCCTGTTGCTAAATTTGGTCCCAACTGTTATGTTATGAGATATGGTCAAATCTCTAAACCCTGTAGCGGATATGAAGCAACTTGGACATGAACATTGTATTTTGTTTCCAATGTATATAGTAATGCATGTCTATCTCTGATACTGTTTTGTATAAAAGGCAATCTTTTTAAGTGGGAGGGTGTAGATCAGTGTGTGTGTATGTACCTTTAAGAAGCTATCCAAGGGCTTGCACAAGTGTATAAATACTGAGCACTTGCAAGCCAGATTGCCATTTTGCAGTTAGCTGTTGAAATGTAAGGATGTATGTATGTAAGGTCTGTCTGTTAACTAGTTTGTTCATAGTTAATGATGCTGCTATCCATCCTGATGTGTTTCTGTGTATTAAAGCATCTAAATGAAAACCCCAGCCTTCTCGTCATATGTGATAGAGATGAACGAGTGACACATGCTAAGTAAAATCTATACAAATAATGGCAATATTCTTAACAATATAATATGTGGTGTAGAAAGGCTTAATAAGTAAGAAATGTTGTACTACAAACTTAGTTTCATCATTGTTGGCTACAAGTCAGAGTTCAATAGTTACTTGAAAACATTTCAGTTGTTGTGTCTTTCGGCTTATCCTGGTTAGGGGTCGCCACAGCGGAACTCCGGTCTGCTAATGTTTTGTAGTGGATTTTTATGTGCCGAGTTACCAGGCCTGACGCACAACCTTCAACGAAGGCACGCCCATTCACGCATGCCTCCAGACACAAGATGCTCTAGCTGAGAATCGAACGGGACAACGTCTTGCTGTGAGGCGACAACTCTGAACCGCGGTACTGTGGTGCTGCGGTAGCGTTGTCACCTCACAATAAGACGTCCTGTTCGATTCTCAGCTAAAGCTTCTTCTGTGTGAAAACATGCGTGAATGGGCGTACCTTCGTTGAAGGTTGTACGTCAGGGCTGGCAACTCGATACCGAAAAATCTACTGCCAGTCATTAGCGGACCGGAGTTCCGCTGTGGGGACCCCTAACCAGTAAAGAGAATTCCACAAAAGGTGTGAAATGAGGTGAAAGTATGCCCATTCATTTTGATGAGACAGTGGAGACAGAGTTCTCTCTGTATGACTGAGATAGTTCCTTACTATTGAGTGCTTCCCCCTGAAAGGATTACAATGTCAGTGTTTGAGTAATTGTATGGAAGGTTGTATTGGTGGGGCCTGATTCCAACTTCGTAAGGGATTTTCGTCTCATTTGAGAACATAGTCAAAGGGCGCCATTGGAAGAGTTTTTAGTGCGATCCTTTTATACTGCATAATTATTTTTGTCCTATATTTAGAACAAAACTGGTTGATTTTTATGGAAGGAAGAATTTTCTAATTTATACCCTTTGAGGAATGTATTAGGAATGCTGATCATGTTTTGTTGCATGGGTACTTGGTAGGTCTTTGAGGTGTCATTTCAAAAATAAATAATTATCATGGTAGAAGACTGCTGTATCATCACAATGTAATATAATTGCATCAGGCAGCTGCATGTACAACTTTTATTACTTCTGAGATTTTTTTCCTTGAACTGTGATGAATTACTCGTTTTCAGATGTTGTAGTTTGCATGCACATTGAGGAAGAAGTACGATGTACATGTTTACTGTACTTTTGTTGCATTTTTACTTAAGGGATGTAATGTTGTGCAGTATTGGAACTTATTTGTGTACTTTCATAGGATCATAGGCTCATAAGAGGATACTACTCTAATGTCCCTGAGGCCCTTTCAAGCCCAACCAAGTTCTTTCCTCTTGTAACAGTGCTATAAGTAGGCCTGGCTCAACATCTGCTAACCCTGTCTAAGTTTCCTACTCTAATTGTGGTCAGGGAGGGGAAGTTATTTCCATGTGTGGCCAGGATTTTCCAGTGTTTGGACTCATTTGTACAGATTAGTTGAGTATTTGCTTAATTCAGTAAGCGTGCATGTGTACGTGTGTGGTTTGAGGTTAGTCCTATTTTGTTTGTGGGTAGTGGGCAGGGACATGTGTGCTACTAGATGCAGCTTCCTTAGTTGAAGCGTATTAACTCCACAGTGAGACACTCCAGAGACCTACTGCCAAAATGTAAAATCAGTGCTGTGTATTAGCCTAGTTAGGTAGATATAGCAAAAGTGATCCATGATGAGAACACTTAGATTTCTCTCACACTTTGTTTACATAATGAAGGACAAGCTGGAGTCAGAGACAATCATCAGATGACTGAGATGTAGCATTTTCTTTAGTTTGTATATAAAGCTTCAAATTAATGGCTTTATTCTTATATTAATATATTAATGTGTATAAACACTCTGGATACATGTGTCAACAATTATAATCTTACTACTTCGTTCTTTATTGTCATGCCATCTCACATCCATTTCCCCAGTGTTGATGGCTTTCTTTACTCTTTACTATAACTTTGTAGATTGTGTGCATTTTGAAGTGCAGGGGACACAATTTTGGAGATGTAAGTAATGTGTGTGAAATGCCAGCCTCATCTGTTATATAGGTTAGCTTATCTTGTGGCAAACATGTTGTCTACTACTGTAAGACAACACCGTTGATAATCAATATTATCATGAGCACACAATGTTTAAAACAAAGCGTTTGCTTATTTCTAAGCAGCAATAGTTTATCTGGCTTCACCAGTTGATCTACGTATGTATTTGTGAAGTGTTGTAGGTAACAGATATGTGTGCTGGTAATTGGACAAGGGCAGATAAGAATGCTTTTGCGTAACCTTGGAGGGATGTGGTTTGAGATGATTTTGCTCATTTTTTGTCTGACAGCCACTATAAATTATTTGGACATGACTATCAGAATTTGTCGATATAATAACTTCGATTAGCTTATTTTTACTTGACTCAGTGGTATCCTTTTTACTATTTTTATTTTCTTGTGGTATTAGAATAAATGTCCTTGTCCTTCTACCTCTTTCTCAAGTGTTATATATATATATATATATATATATATATATATATATATATATATATATATAAATTACTTTTAGAATACCTTATTTGTGATTTCTGATGCAGGCTTGTGTACCATATTTCTTCATTATTCAGAGTGATCTATTTCTTGTTCCTAATATTAAAATGAGTTCTCCAAAAGTGCACCTAGTGTCAGTGTAGGATTAAGATGGTGGCTGCAAACCTTTTGTACACATGGATAAAAAAAAGATCACATTTTCTCTTGGCAATTTTTTTCCTCAGATATTCCATTATTCTGCTTACTTTCTATGTTTTGTTGTCACAGTGCTTTACTTACTTGTCTGTTTGGTATCAGACAAGTATTGTCACAAGTCAGTTTTAATTGTTACTGTTTATCAACCTATAGTTTGTATGAATTTCTGAGAGTTTTGCTTCACAAATAGAATTATGCTGCCTTTAAATATACAAGGATACTTTCAGCTTTAATGTTTGTCTCTCTTTTGTATTGTTTGTTTTTCCCCTGCTGCTTGCCAACCACCATCCCTCCCTACCACTGACTAACTGGCCACTCATTCCCTGTCCCCAGTGTGACAGCCAGCAAAGAGGGATTGTCATTTAGGTAGCCGTCATGGACTTTTGTTGTAAACCCTAACAATCCTCCTCTTGACAGCGAACATGCATGCTCATGTGTAAGGGCCCTACAATGACCTCCCGTCTAGTAGATGTGCATGCTTCCATGCATGTTATCCTCAGAATGCAATGTCCTCTCAGACGGTTACTGATGAAGCAGCTTGGCAGGAGTTGAGGATGTGCCCCTAGCTGACTCGCTACATACCTCTCTGCAGTCTTCAGTGAGATCAAACAATACTGCATACAGTAGTTCCATCTTTCCCCAGGATGGGATTGATGTATGTCAGTGCCACTCACTTCCCGAGGCTCATCCAGACCATGAGCATCTATTTGACTCATTTGAGTTACAGTTGTAGAATCATAAAAAATACAAGGCAAAGGAGCCATGTGACCATTTACTTCTTACCAGTACCTACCCTTAGACCTTACTTTCTTTTTCAAAGAGCATTAGGCCTGTCAAGTTGTCCGAAAAATTGTGAACACCTAGCCAATTGTCTAAATCCTTTTAAAAGAAAGATACAGTTTCACATTGCTTGATCTAGCATGGAAGTTTATTCCAGAGAGGGGATAGTCATTGCATGAGGAATCTGTTTGTCCACCATTTGTTTATTTGCCAAAACAGGTTCAGATCTATGGTCCTGCTGGTGTTTATACAGTTGGAGATCTTCCAGCCTGTCCTGATAGCTCAGTTTTTTTAGGCCCAAGATCTTTTTTGTTGTTAAAAACCTTTGAGGTCTTTCCAACTGCTTGATATGTCTACTAATATATATATCCAAAAGGAGGCGGTGCATGCTATGATGGGGTTAATCACTGTAGAATATAGAGGGGTAAGGACTTCTTTGGATATTGAGGAGATACCCTTTACAATCAACTGTGCCAGTTTGATTGAATGTCCTAGCCACTGTTGTGACTTGATGAAAGGAGAGGGAATTATCTAACCGTGTTCCAAGGTCTCTCACAGTATGTTCATTTTGGAAAGGGGTGTTTTCTACTGAGCTATTGCTTTCTATATGTGACAATATTGTATTTTTAGCATTTAGTTTTAGCCTGTTCTCTGAACACCAGATATTAACATATGTAAGTTCAAGTTCCATGCTTTGCATATCAGATAGAGATCTTAGGGTGACACACAGTGTATAATCACCCTCAAATGTGATTAACTAGAGATTTGGAGAGATATGATTTGGAGATCTGAGAAGTATATGCTGAATAGCAGAGGTACTGACATGGATCCCTGAGGGACTCAACTAATAGGTTCATAGGTTCATAGGTTGGAACTAGGCTATCAGCCCTAGGGCCTATACAAGCCTAGCCATAACAATTCCCTGGCTATTTCTTCCCACATTATTTACTTTCCTGGACCCCTGTCTAGCAGGTGATCCCTGGGGTGAATTTCCTTTCTCCCATCCAATCGTCAAGGTTCCTCTTGAAGAAGTCCAAAGAGACACTCTGCTTGACATGTATGGGCAATCTATTCCAGAGTCTGGGGAGTCTCTGGGTCAGGAACCTATCCTTCCAGCATGTTTTGTTTATTGTGATGACAAGGTTTAGATCCCTGGAGCGTGTAGCTCTGTGTGATTGGGATTTCTTTAAGTGTAGCATGTCCAACAGCTAGTATAGGAGTTTTTAAGGTGGTCAGCGTAGGGCATCTGCTTTAGGCCTGTGATTCTTTTAGTGAGGTAATGACCTCCAAGGAAGCATCTGCAGCAGTTGTTAATAAAGGGATTCCAGCTTGCCACAGTGTACACATTAGCAAGGACCACCCCTTCCTTCTGACTAATATAACAGATGTTCGATCCATTTACAGACCTGCATTAAGATTCACATAAACTATATAAAACGTAAAGAGTAAGGGTGCAAAAAATATAAAACATGATGGTGCGTATAACAAGCCTTTTACATTATTTCATTTTTTTACTGTCTGTGATTTATAATATATTGATAAATAGGTTAATACTTAAATTCTTTTTTTTCTTTTTTATATTCACTTTTGTCTTGTGGAAGTACTATGACTACTGTAAAGAACATCAGAAACAATGAAAATACGTATACTTGATTGTCACTAACACTATAAAATAAGGTTTTCAAACCACTGGACAGTTTGTTTTGGAGAGCACTGTTTGACTTGGCTTGTTTCACACTGCATAATTTTGCTAGCCTGCTAAGTTTAAGTTGATGGGTGAAGTTGTGAAAGTTGGAGAGCACTGTTTGACTTGGCTTGTTTCACTTTGCATAATTTTGCTAGCCTGCTAAGTTTAAGTTGATGGGTGAAGTTGTGAAAGGACTGTTTTATTTCAGTTTTAACAAACTGTTCATTAGGAGTTGAGTGAATATGATCTGAGTTCAGCTAAAAACATACATACACACATGTACGTGTGTGTGTGTGTGTGTGTGTGTGTGTGTGTGTGTGTGTATATATATATATATATATATATATATATATATATATATATATATATATGTATGTGTGTGTATATATATATATATATATATATATATATATATTTATGTGTATATATATATATAAGTGTGTGTGTATATATATATATATATATATATATATATATATATTTATGTATGTGTATATATATTTGTGTGTGTATATGTATATATATATATATATATAAGTGTGTGTATATATATATATATATATATATATATATATATATATGTATGTACAGGTCATCATTCAGTTTTAGTATATAAGCCTTTGCAAAATTTCTGAATACTGATGCATGCGAAGTTGCTTCGGGCTTCAGTCTTCTGGAGAATTTGAATGATTTGTGGCATAACTCTGAACTGCCCAGATTTTTGCAGAATGTCCATATCTTTGGTGTGTTCTTCATAATATTTGTGGTTTTCTGGTAAATCATGGAGGATTGAAGTCACTAATTAATGATATACATTTGAGTTCCTGACTTCATATCCTTCAGAAAATGCATGCTACTGCAAAAATATGTTACTGTTGCAACCTTCTAAGTTTATAAGAGCAATATTTAAAATATATCCCTATTTTGTGCCCTTGTCCCCTCATTATTGTAGGCTTTGTCCGTATTTCTTATGCTAGGAGGTCAAGAGTTATGATTTGTGATCTGATTTGACAGTAGAGGAAGTTACAGTTGGTGGGGAGCTGTCCCATATTGTTAAGGACCAAATCTCATTGCTTTTATCATCTCAGTTTGTTGACTTTTTTATTGTCCTTTATGTGTATTTATTGATATTCCATGATACCATCCTACCTAGTAACATAGCTCATAATGATAGAATGGTTATCTGGATGCAGAAAGCCACCCATGTCTACCTGAACAAGTACAATAACCCTTTTCTACCTATCACATTTTACTGGTGACACAAATGGTTCTATATGTCCCAAAGGAAGCAGCAGATTCTGCATTGTAGATAGGAACCACTTTAGATTTTTGCCATACCTTATAAACAAACTCAGAAGTAAAAGTGAATATTGTACAGCACTAGTGAAACATCCCAGGATGTTATTTCAGCCCACAGAACTACAGTTTTTTACTATGTTCATCAACTTCTTCATGAAGATATGATATAATGGTGGTTGCTCTCAAAGCCTGGTATAGTTGCGTCTTTACCAGCTGGGTTTTCAAAGCTAAAGCTGAATGTCTTTGTAGGAAATTTTAGTCATCTGACTTGGAATTTAGTGCTTCAATAATTCCTATAACATCACGGTGATGAGTATTACCTCTAAACGTCTTTTCCTACTTACAGAATATCCATTTGCCATTTTAGGTAATAGGGGTCCATGACTGACTGGAAATATACCAAATGTATTAATATACTTAGGAATTTACCAAACACAAAGCACCAGTGGAGGAAATAAAGCCCAGTCCTTTCTTTAAAAAATCATTATAATGTCAAAAAGCACAGTCAATCCAGCATGCATAAGATTAACGCTATGTCTCCACACTTTGGCGCTTTAGTTAACTAACCTCAGATGCTTCTATTATAAATTTTGATAGTTGTAAAAAGAGGCCATCAATTAAAGTTGATTGTATAAAATTGCTTAATTAATGTATGTATATAAAAATGAGGGTGCTCTGTAACTAGTATTCATTGCATCTGAGGGAGTTACTAAACTTAAAAAACGTAAGTGTGAGTGTGCTAGCTAGTGCCTTGAAGTTCTTTTTTTGTTGGGTTGCTGCTATGCTGGGATTGACTTGTTTTTTTTGACAAATTGGATTTTAAAGAAAGGACTGGGCTTTATTTTATTTTCCCTTGTGCTTTTGGTGCTTTGTGATTGTGAACTTGTGCCTCCATATACTTATGAATTTAATTTATAATGATGTTATATTTATAGGTGAGTATGTATATGAGTTTAATGTCTAATCCCTGAGTAGTACCCCTATGCAGTATACACAGTATCTAACAATCCTGCTACAGACAGCAATTTAATTTTGTCATGTAAATCAAACAGCTCTTGCCTTAAGTCATTCTCTCCTAAACTGAGAGCATATTCTTTGTTCTCCCTTTGCTGCAGGCATTCTACAGAAAGCTCCTGAAAATCCTCCATACATATTCTCTTCAGCTGCATCCTGCATCATCTATTGCTCTTTCACATGGGGATTCACTTGTCTATCACTACACAACATTGACCACATCATAGTTGTTTCTTGCACCTTCCCTTGCTGTGCAACTCCATCTGAACTTTTGTACTCATTTTGTACTGAAGGCTCCAGAGAATCTTCATATGGCAAGTGATCAGATACTTCTTGTTCCACCTGTTTCTCCTTGCTTTAGGGTCTCATTGTTCCAGCATGCTGTGATGTTACCACAATAATATTTTCTACACTAAATCCTTCACTTCATGGGTAGTCCATAACTTCAGTTTCTATTGTTTTAACTTCTCCATTACTAATCCTCTTTTCTACTTTCCCCTTTTGTTTTCTTATGTTTTGTATTGTGAAATTTTCAATATCCAGATGCCTTTGCTGCAAGTATCTTTGGTGCCGCATGTTTGTATTGGTTTGTTTTACTTTCTCCTTTGCATAAATATTGCACCATATTAAAATAGAGTATTGATGGAGAAGTACAGAGAAGGTCAGAAGGAGTTGCATTGTGTCTTTGTGGATTTAGAGAAAGCATATGACAGGTTGCCTAGAGAGGAGTTGTGGTATTGTATGAGGAAGTTGGGAGTGTCGGAGAAGTATGTAAGAGTGGTACAGGATATGTACGAGGGTAGTGTGACAACGGTGAGGTCTGCCGTGGGAGTGACGCATGCATTTAAGGTGGAGGTGGGATTACATCAAGGATCAGCTCTGAGCCCTTTCTTATTTGTAATGGTGATGGACAGGTTGACAGACGAGATCAGACAGGAGTCCCCGTAGACTACGATGTTTGCAGATGACATTGTGATCTGTAGTGAGTGTAGGGAAAAGGTAGAGGAGACCCTGGAGAGGTGGAGATATGCTCTAGAGAGAAGAGGAATGAAGGTCAGCAGGACTAAGACAGAATATATGTGTGTGTATAAGAGGGAGGATTGAAGAATGGTGAGGATGCAAGGAGTAGAGGTGGCGAAGGTAAATGAGTTTAAGTACTTGGGATCAACAGTTCAGAGTAATGGTGAGTGTGGAAGAGAGGTGAAGAAGAGAGTACAGGCAGGATGGAGTGTTTGGAGAAGAGTGTCAGGAGTGATTTGTGACAGATGAGTACCAGTAAGACTGAAAGGGAAGGTCTAAAAGAGGGTAGTGAGACCAGCTATATTATATGGGTTGGAGACAGTGGCATTGACAAAAAGGCAGGTGGCAGAGTTGAAGATGTTAAGATTTGCACTGGGTGTGACGAGGATGGACAGGATGAGGAATAAGTATATTAGGGGGGTCAGCCCAGGTTGGAAGGTTTGGAGACAAAGCCAGAGAGGCAAGATTACGTTGGTTTGGACATGTGCTGAGGAGGGATGCTGAGTATATTGGGAAATAGATGCTAAGGATGAAGCTGCCAGGTAACAGGAGAAGGGGAAGGCCTAAGATAAGGTTTATGGATGTGGTGAGAGAGGACATGCAGGTGGTTGGTGTGACAGAGCAAGATGGAGAGGACAGGAAGAAATGGAAACAGTTGATCTGCTGTGGTGACCCCTGACGGGAGCAGCTGAAAGAAGAAGAAAATTAAAATATTCTTTCCCATGTCCATATTTCTTCTTCAGGTGTCTAGCACTCTTCCTGTTTCTCCTTAATTTGGGGACTCATTGTTCCATCATGCTGTGACACAACCTGTGTTAGGCTTTGTGCACTAACCTATTCACTTTGCAGGTATTTGCTTCTATTTGTTTAACTTTTACTTTGCTAATCTTCTGTTTTACGTTACTCCTTTGTGATCTAATGTTTTATATTGTGAACATATTCATATTGGGATGCCTTTGCATGTATTCTCTTCAGATATCTTTGGAAATGCTTTTTTTTGTATTGATTACTTTGGCTTTCTCCTTTGCATAAATATAGCAGCATATCAAATCGCTCTTTCTTTCCCATGTCCATGTTTATTTTTTGTCTTTCAAACATCTCTAGGTTTTGTTCTTAATATTTTTTGAGCTTTCTTGGTTGCTTCCTTTTCCAAATGGCCTAAAGTTTACCTGTTTATATAATATTTTTCATGGATCTGTTATATTAATGTACACAAATTTTCATTTGAAGCTTTTGACAGTTTTTCTTGTGTAAGTTTTTTCTTTCCTCTAATTTCTCTCTTAATCTTTTTGAATGTCTTCTCTCTGGAAATTCTGGGCTTCTTGCATAATAGTAACAATACATAATTGCTTTCTCATTCTCAGTGGTACACTCTAACAGTTTTTGTGGATTACTACTTCATTCTATAAGGGGGAGGGGGGGCATCCTCCTACTGTGGCAGGCCTAACCCAATTGTAGGAATGTTTCTATGTCTTGAAGATTCTACATTGCCATTTTTTTCAATCCTGGAACCTGTGTGCATATGAGTATTTGTCACAGTTTTATTCTGTGACTTGTGAACCAAAAAGTTTTTTTTTTACATTTTAACCTACTTCTGTACATGGTATATGCTATATACAATGCAGTGTATACATCAGTGTTATACTCAGAAAAGTATAGCTTATTTTATAAAAGACGCTTATTCCTGAACAGTATCCTACCTTTTCCTACATTGCACTATAGCTGATTTTGGTTATTATATGTATTCCTAGATTCCAACATGTTCTTATTTCACAGATTTCTGAGGAAAGCAATTTCATGCATTTGGAACTGACTAGAAGAAACCCTCGTAGCAGGTTACCAGGCTAATGGCCCTATAGCCTTTTTAAGCCTAGGCATTCATACCCCAATTTTCTTAATTATCAGTGTCCAAGGACTGGAATGACTTTGGTATATGCCTGTGCCTTAGAGCATCTACAAGCTGCTGTTGTCCATGAAGGCTACAGGTGACAAGCAGGAGTGAACTTATAATTAACCATCCATTGTTCATCCCAGAGACTACCCCGTCTATGGAACAGGCTCCCCATCCATGCGAAGCAGAGTTCCCTAACCCAATTCAATAGTATATTGGACAATTAGATGAGAAACTGGAAATTCGTCCCTGGTTTGGCACCTAAGTCTCTAATGGACACAGATAACCGGTAAATGGCTCATCTCCCAGGCCCATGATTACACTTTTCAAGGGTATCAGAACTTGTCAGAGATTTGGGATGCATGGCTAGGCTTAAAAAGGCCATTGTTGTCATTAGCGTAGTAAACACCTATGAACATATGAACCTATTGTCCCAAATGTCATTTGAATAGGCTTAGAGAGCTGTTTCACATAAATGGGGAATCTGTTCCAGAGAAGGGGTAATCTATGAAACACACACCTGTTCCTCCAACATGTTTTGTTTATGTCACAGACAAGGTTTAGATCCTTTGATCAGGTAATCAGGTAATTCTTGTGCTGGTTGTTTTGTGAATGTGCAGCAGTTCCATCAGGGTTAGATCGGAGAGTGCCTTGTATGTTCGATATAGATTGCCCTTCAGTAGTCTGTAGGATACTGAGTACAGAGACAAGGCTTTGAGGTAGTCCACAAAGGGCATGTTATTTGCACCCTGTATTCTTTTAATGAAGAATCTCTATGTCCGCTATAGTTGTTACAAATGCCTGGTCAGGTACATGTCAAAGAGTGCATTGTACTCGATTGTCGGTTTAAGGAGGACTTTGTATAGTGGGACTATGATCTTGTTAGATTTGGATGCTATGACATAACTTATACCACATGGAAGGATGTTCTTACCACCATGGACACATGGTAACCAAAGTTCAGGTTATTGTCAACCAGAGTTCTCAAGTACCTTACCACTGGGTCTACTGTTAGGTGAGTGTTATCAGTGTTGTAATTTGCAGGGGTGGTAATCTTCCCAGTGATTATAAATATGCATTTTTTTTTGCACTGAGTTTCACACTATGGTTCTGGAACCAGTTACTTGGCTCTCAGAACTTCCTCAAGGATATCTACATCTCTGGAGGAATCCGTCATTGCACCCAGCTTACAGTCATCAACAAATTTGGTTGGCCAAAGACCCTCTATATTTGGTATGACTTCAGAGAAGTATATTCCAAACAGGAGAGGTCTCAGTTCTGAGCCCTGTGGAACACCACTAGTAACAGGTCTATTGGTGGGGTGGATTCCCCACCCTAATGTCATGTGTCCTATCCATGACCCATTTGACTATCCATCGGGTTACATAGGGATTTATGTCTACATATGTGAGTTTGTCTATAATACCCAAGTGAGGTATTGAGTAAAATGCCTTTGCCAGGTCGAGTTAGGCAGTATGCACTGTTTTGCCCTTCATCCATGGCACAAGTGGCCTTATCAAAATAGTCTACCGGGTATAGTAGGTGTGACCTACCTTTGATGAAACCAAACTGGGATGGGTCCAGTGTTTGAAGATTTCCAATGTCTTTATTAGATCCATGATATTTTTTTCCATGACCTTGCACATAAGACTAGTCCAACTTATGGGTCTGTAGTTCCTTGGGTCTGTTGATGGTCCAACTTTATGTAGAAGGATGACCATTGCAGTCCTCCATTCCCTAGGGATGAAAGCTGTCTGTCTGGAGATTGTGGCTGAATAGAGATTCTAGTGGGCCTGACTGGTGATGTTTCAAGCTATTTACAAGGCATCTCTGAATGTTATCAGGGCCCACAAGGCATCTCTGAATGTTATCAGGGCCCATTGCTGTAGTGTGTTTAGCTCTGAAGAGTGCAGTGAGGACACATTCTTTAGTGACAGGGGATAAATGGTAGAGGGCATTTCCTGGAGAGTAACCAGTTATGTTTGAGTCATATGGACTCTGTCTTCTGCTTGTACTTTATTGCTCTCGTGTAACACTGTTGAGTAAAGTAACCATCCTCCACTCTTTTATCTTGGACTTTGGTAACTACTGTAGCCAATGAAATGTTTCTTTCAAGGCTTTTCTCTCTATACTATGAAGTTGAGAGGTATGCCTTCAGTTATAACTGAAATGTCATGAAATCACAAAAAATGAATGGCTTTTATTGCATTTATAGTCTATACACTAGGCAGTCATTTTTTTTGTAATTAGAACTAGCCTGTACAATTTTATAGCTACATAAATAAGTAAACAGACACACGTATTCCATGTGAGTTGTAGTTTCATTTATTTTACAAAATAAAGAAACAAGCAAAAGACACACAGGTTCCATGTGAAGTCATAGTTTTATTTATCTGACTGTTTCATAACTAATGATGTAGGCATCGATACATAGCTATTTTTGATATAATGTAACAGTTTTACAGTGAAACAGTGTAAATTGTAACTGAGAGCAAATGTGATACTTTGCTGCAGAGACAGACAGATCCAAGGCTCCAACTCCTCCCTCTCCCATGATGCCGTGCTGCCCTCTAACTCCCAGATCGAGTTTGTTGTTGTGTTCCTAAAGGCTACTCCTGCAAGACTGGAAGGAGAACACTTCAGATTCCTCCATGATCCACAAGGTAGAGGGATGGCAGGAGGGAAAAATGTGATGAATGATGTAGGCTAGCACAGATGCCAAGTTATGGTAAGTACATAACTCTTTATCTGATGTTATCCATGTCATCGTTCATCACCATAGGGTCAGAGTCCCCAGCTACCATTTATCCTGGCAGGCCTCAAGGAAGGACATTCTGGAGCACTGTGGAGCCAAAGGAAGCCCTGCTCTTAGAAATCAAATCTATCTTGTAATGAGATATAAATGTGTGAGGATTAGACCAAGTGGCAGCAGCACAAATGCCATCAATAGAAAGTCTGGCCAAAAAATCTGAAAAAGTAGCCATGGACCCTCGTAGAGTGAGCCTTGATTCTTCCTGAAACCTCAAGATGGCTATGGTCGTAAACTGTGGAAATGCAGCTAAAGATCCATTTGGAGATAGTGACCTTAGAAACCTCTATTAGGGGAAAAGGCCACAAAAAGCTGCTCTGAATTATGAAAACCTTTGGTCCTATGTAGGCAGAACCATAATTGTTGGTGTACGTCCAAGATATGTAGAATGTACTCGCCTTTGTTGGAATAACTGGGGAAGAACATTGGTAGCTGAACACATTGGCTCAGAGTAGATTCTGAAGCAATCTTGGGCAAGAAAGAGGTATTTGTCCTGAGAAAAACTCTGTCCTTGTGAAAAATCGTGTAAGGAGGAGTAACGGTAAGAGCTTGCAGTTCTGAAATCCTCCTAGCTGAGGTGATAGCAACCAGGAAAGCCATCTTCCAAGACAGGAATTTGAGATCACAGGAACTAGCAGGCTCAAAAGGACTCCTGGTCAGAGATTGCAAAACCAACGTAAGGTCCCAAACAGGTGAGGGATCCTTAGTCTGTGGTCTAAGCAGGAAAACCCCTTTCATAAATGCTTTACAATGCCTAGATGAAAAGGTGGGCTCATTGTTCTCATGAAAATTAGAAATCCCTGCCAAATGAAGCTTGATGATAGAGAAACTTGCTCCCGCTTGAAAAAGGGAGGACAAAAGTATGTCAGAAACTGAAGCAGAAAAGGGATTGTAAGTCAAACTCCACTCGCACAACCTGCGCACAAGGTCTGAACCTGGTCTGTGACATTAATAGAACTTGTTGGCGGGATAGATTTGTGTCACAACTCTCCCATCTATGGAGTAGACTTCCTCTCTATGTCAAGCAGAGTATCTCATTAGCCCTTTTTAAGAGAAACCTGGACGACTGGATGGGAAACAGAAAATATACCCCTTGGCTTCCATCTGTGTCCCTGCTGGACAGGGAGGACGGGTGCTGACTTTGTGGGAGCATGGGTGAAGTTCTTGGCTAGGCTTGTGAGGGCCACCAGGCCAATAGCCTGGTATCATCCTATGAACCTATGATCCAGATTCCTGCACTTGACCCAAATAGAGAACAGTTACTTGGCCTGTATCCTCAGTGGCTTCCGGGGGGGGATCAGGGTGACATACTTGCTGAATTTGTGGTTGGCTGGGGAGGCAAAGAGGTCACAGCAAGGCTGATCCCAATGGTTGAAAATCTGCTTCGCTACTGAGGACTCAAGATCGATCTTCTGAGCCTGTCAACCAATATGTTGGAATCCCCGGGTATATACATTGCAAGAAGGACGCGCCTGGAGGACATCACCCATTCCCACACTCTCATGGCCTCTCTGCACAACGGATAAGATTATGTTCTCCCTGTGTGTTGACATGCCAGACCACAGCCATGTTGACTGAGTGAATTGCAATTGATCCCTCAAGGGAGGCAGTCCTGAAAGGCTTGCAATGATAGAACTGATGTCATCTCTATGGCATTTATGTGCAACTTGGTCTCTATGGGGGACCATGCACCTTGGACGGTCTTCCCCTGAAAATGCTCCCCAACCCCAATAGGGAAGTATCCATGGTCACTGTGGCCTTGGGTGGAGGGAGAGAAAATGGCCTGCCTAGAGTGAGATCCTAAGACTGAAGCTACCAAAGGAGGTGATGTCTGCATACAGGTGTTAGTTTTATGCTCATGGACAGGGGATGAAACAGAGCTGACCATTGAACTGCTAAGTCACTGCTTTTCACTTGGTGGTACCCCAAGGCAGGGAACAAATGATGAATGGTGAGACCATGGAAGGCTTCTTGAAGAAATCAGGTGAACAGGGGATGCAACAGGTAAGAGTACTGTGACCTGTTTCATTCATATCAACTTACATAGAGGTAAAGCTGCAAAGAACTCCCAGAGTGTCTCCAAGAGACTCCCAGGTGAACAGGGGGATGCGACAGGTCTAAAAGCTTCCTGCTTTATTTCCCCCGCTCAACTAACCCCTGCGTGCAAGGTATGGAAAACTCTATGACTCTTAGTCTAACAGAACTCTTAGAATTCCAACTGGATGGATTGTGTTGGGACCAGATTGGATTTCAGAAGAAGGACAGATAATGGAAGAAGACAGGGAGGGAAGGTGCTTTGAGTAATGGATTGCTTTGGAGAGCAAGAGAGAAGAAGAACGCCAAAACCAAAAAGCACCCGCGAAAAGGCCTAACTGCAGCTGCAGCACACATTTGGTACAAACACACCGAGGGGCTACATTGAGACTGAGAGAGGGGAACTGAGATTCGGGGGGGCTCTGAACTGGTACTGATTTGGAAGATGCCTCATCTGGATATGATGATGTGATGATACATCTTCTATAGGATCTACTGAGCACATCTGGAGTACTGGAATCCATGCCTGCCTAGAGGAGATCCTAGACTAAATACCAAAGGAGGTGATGTCACATACAGGTATTAGTTTATGCTCATGGACGGGGGATGGATGGAAGAGGCTGACAGAGCTGAACCTGGGTCACTGCAACCTTACTATGTATACTCGGGCCTGAATGTACCCAAGGGGTCCAAGGGGCTGCCCATGAGGCCATGGATCCAAGGGCCAACAGGGGTCTGTGAACAGGGGACCTGTTTCGCATCAACTTAACCCTGCATAGAGGTAAAGCTGCACTTAACCCTGCATAACAGAAAAGCCAGGTGATGAACAGGGGATGCGACGGAAACAAAATCTGTGACTGTTGCATCAACTTAAAAAATCTGCATCTGCAAAGCCCCAATCTCAAGAATGGGTCTAACAGAACTCTTAGGAATGAAAACTGTTGTGTAAGGGACCACCAGAATTCCAAAGGTTGACAGTGATCCCAAATGACCAGAAGATTGGATTTGATCCCAACTGACAGAAGAAGGAAGAAATGCTGAAGAAGGTGCCATGAGAGCCAATGCTCAAAAGTGCAGAGAGAAAAGACCTGAAAACCCTGCAGCTGCAGATTGAGCCTGCAGCTGCACATTTGTAGTAAACACCAGGGGGCTGTGTGTGAGACTGAAGGTGCCATGATGAGACTGAAGGTAGTGGCTGAAGGGAAGTGAAGATGACTCCCCCTGAACTGAAGAATCTTGATGTGATGTGGGTGTACTGGAGATCTACTGAGCACATCCAATTGTCCTGGAGTAAGAGGGGCAGAATGGACTGAGTAGTGACCATCCAGAACTTTGCCTTCTTTACTGAAAGATTGAGCTCACTGAGATCCAAAATAGGATGCAGGTCCCCCGCCTTTTTTGCCACTAAAAAGAAGCAAAAGTAAGTATCTTCTTTGTCCTGCTGGGACCTTTTGGATCGCTCTTTTTAGAAGAAGTTGTTGAACTTCTTTGAAGGCCAACTAACTCTGACTAGGTGGAATGTCGGGGAGGGAATTTCTCACTGGAAGAGGTTCTGAAAAGGGAATGAAATAGCCCCTGGAAATATTTAACACCCACTAATCAGGGGTGACATTTATTTGTCCTGACATTTGTTATGGTATGGGAATGTAAACCCAACTGCCTCCAGAGCAGAGTAGCCAGGGTAGCCTTCGATAGGGCTTAGATAGGGATAGTAGGGTGAAGTACCCTGGGTGCACAGGCTCCCCGCCTTGGCATCCAGCATTGAAATCATGGGTCATTAAACCTCTCCGCTGCCTCTGCTCAGGATCAGAATCGGAGCATCCTGGAAGGGAGACACATTTCTCTGGAACCACATCTTCCTGGTTGAGGACTGGTCTTGAGGAGGGGGATCCCGAGTCAAAGTTCCCTTTCCTTGCAAAGCTGCTTCCCTCCCTGCTGCTGCAGATCAAGGTCCAAAAGAAAGGAACCAAAGAAGGAGCATCATCTTTGAAGGTGCTGGGGATGCTTTGAAAAAAACCTGCATGTAAACCTGCATAAATGTGGCCAGACATGATGACTCCACATGCTACCCAATAGTTTCCTTCCACAGCGTTTCATCAGGACCTCATCAAAGTCAATCAAAGGAAAGAGGATAGAGATAGCTTGGGATTGGCCTGTCCTCTAGTCCTCTACAGAAGCCTTAGAGACAACAGAGAGAGAAGAGCAAGGTCTCAAGGGTCTCTCAACAGCAGGCTCAAAGTCTGACCTCGTCATTGTCCGCGACCTGTCACATAAACTCCTGACTACATGAAGAGACACACAGGAAAAAGGCATTTTAGGAGCTCATCCAAGGATGATCTGGCCCCTTTACAGTATCCTACCTTCACCTTCACTACCTTCACTACCTGCCTAAGATGAATGCAGTATGAAAAGAGCTTCATGATTAATGTGGTGCTTTAATTCTGGCTGTCAATTCAGGGATCCATTGTCTGTCTACCTGGATGACATGACATGCTGACCGCGCTGCTTAGCCAGAGGCTGCTTGCACCTGTCGCTAAAACTTCGGATATTGGCAAAAGGAGTGCCCCCCATAGTCACCCATGCTTTAAAGGCTCAAATTCTAAACCCACCACCCCCAACCTAAAAAAAAAAAAAAACTAAATGCAATGCTGCTCAATGCCAGAAGTCTCAATCTCAAGATGCACTCAGTAGGCCCTTCTCAGTATGGAGAACATACGTGTTCCAGGACCCTACCAAGGCTCCCTGGAGGCACCCCCAGCAGCAGCAACTTTCACCTCGCTATCATGCTAATCCATGCAAAATCCGGACCCCACCAAACAGGTCCATAGAAGGGGTTCGCCAAACAAAGAAGGACACCTCAACCTTGGACGACGCATCATGTCCATCCCATCCAGGTGCACCATACTTCGCCAATATCTAGAATAGAAGCAACCAATAGCATGTTACACTCCACCCTCTCCTCACATTCTCACCCTCTCCACAATGGCCTTGAAAACAATGGAGGATAAATGTATCTCAAATACCTGTATAATCAGTGACAGTCACCCTAACTACACTCAACTAGACTACTCACTCTAGCCCAAACAGCCCAAAGGTTCACCCTGGAGTTCATAAACTCCCCATCCATGGAACCTTCAATCACCATCCCCACAAGAGGAGAAAACATCTTGATCTCATCATCCACGAACATGGGATCACAATGTTCAACACGGAAGTATACCCCAGTGGTAATCATTCAGATCATAAACTAATCATCCTGGAAGTCCTCATCTCATTACCCCCAATGAAAAGACCACAAAAAAAAAAAAAAAAAAAAAAAAAATTGTACATTCTCTCCAAAGTTGCCCTCTACTTCACCAAAAGCCCCTGAGCCAGTGGTAAAGCATTTACTCTTGCTGAGACTGCTTACTCAAAGGGAAAGCATGCGCACCAACATCCCAGCATGGACAGGGACTCTTGGCACAAAACTAAGACTCTTCCAACCAAGGCAAGTGTCCAGTCTGGTGGACAGTCAGCATAAACAGGCTCTACAACAGGCAAGAGAGCAAAAACAAAGAGGAAGCTAGCACAAGATAGAGCAAACTTGACAGGTAAGAGACACCTTTGAGTAAAAACTAAGAGCTCAAAAAAATCATCCAAGGCAAATTTTGAGAGAGAAAATGCCAAGGACTCAAAAAGACAATCATAAGGCCTTCTTTAGCTATGTTAGGGCCTAGGAGGAAACTCCCAGATATGCTCAGAATTAGTTCAAAATGATGTGAAGATTACTGAATTTACACACATTGCCAACATACTGGCTGACAGGTTCAGTGCAAACTTCTCCCCCCTCCCCCAAAGGAGAGATATCTATACCAGAGGATTGTAGCCCCAAACATCTTCCCCAAGCAGGTGAAAACTGCTCTCTCCAAAGCAAAAAAACACAGCATCCATGGGACCGGATGGTGTCCCCGGCTGTGTGCTCCACAAACTCAATGAGAATTAAGCCCGCCAGTTAGGACAGCTGTTTAATCTTAGCCTCACCTCAGGATATGTACTCAAGGAGTGGCCTTGGGCGACTGTGGTCCCACTTCTCAGGCGGTGCCTCCACCGACCCTGGAAATTACCGTCCATTAGCTTGACAAGCCTTATCTGCAAAGCCATGGAGGATCATAATGGAACTCATAAATAAAGACATAAGGAACTTGCCCAAAGACTGGATCCAACCTTAGTTTGGCTTTGTCAAAGGCAGATCATGCCTTTTAACTTGGTTGACTTTTTCGAGACAGTCCCAAAGGCCATTGATGAGGAAAGGCAGTCCATAGACTACCTTGACCTGGCAAGGCCTACTGACACAATACCCCCTCAGGTATCATCAAAAAACTCATCCAGCTCCTTGAATGTAACATCACAAGTCAAGATGGGGGTTTGAAACTGTGCTGATGGAACCAACAGGGTCGTTGCTGTTGCTGGAGCCAGACTCAAAGCCAAGCCTGTCAGTGGTGGTGTCCCAGGGTGGGTCCTAGTCCCTCTTGCTGCTCTTCTCTATCTACTTTACACAAAACAAACACAGGGGAGGAGTTGGCTGACAAACAAAGCACTGCAAACTGCAAACTGCAGTTGATAGTTGAAAACACATCTGACACAGATCCAGAAGAAGAGCAGAACAAAAGCACAGATGGGGTGCAGAGCATGGCCTAAAAAAGCCTGAAATGCAAATGCATAGTAGTCATACCTCGAAAAAAAAACAAGGTTACTAGCTTAAGGCATATAGCACAGGTAAGCACAGAAGCACAGGAGAGAAGTCATCCAGGGGGACTGGGGACCCAGGATTGACCCTTGTTTGACACTCATGTTGCTAAAGTAGTTAGGAAACCTTCCAGGCTCTGGTGGCAGTGGCTGATCATGAAGGATTTCACATCTAGATTGGAGGGAGTTAGTATGGTCATCCAGTACTCATCAGAAATTATTAGACTCTTTTCAAACACAGACTCCCCATGTAGGGTTCCTTCCAGGCCTTGCTGGCAGCAGCTGGAAAGGCCCCAAAAAAAAGGGGACCAAAAAGGATAAAGGGTCTCTCTGAAAACTCTTGAAAGAACCCACTCCTCTCAAGGCAGGGTTTGGGGAGACCATCCGCTTTTCTGCTTTAAGATTTCAAGGATGTCCCCAAATGAGACATCGTTGGGTGAAGATCTGGGGGACCCGTCTCCTTCATCGAGGTCCATGTCCTCAGTGAAGCACTCTGTGGGGAGTCCAAGTACCTCCTCTTGCACTTCCTCTTATGATGTACCTCCTCCATGGGGGGGGGGAGCTCCGGGGAGGACTCGGAAGAAGACTCCCAGAGGGGAGGGAACCCCTTGAAAGCTCAAACGGAAGGGCTGACCCTGGACAGGATGGGATGCCTCACCAGCCAAAGTAGAGAGAGGCAGAGAAGGACCGGGAGGTGTGGTAGATGAAACTCCAGCCCTGGAGAAGGTCCTCTCTACCACCTGGAAAACCAAGGGCCTGGAAGCAGTCCCATCCCCATGTCTGAGGGAGACGTCTCTCTGAGAGGAGGGACGAGTCTGGAAACAGCACCATGACCCCTGGATGATATAGCTCTGGAGCTATTGAAGCCTGAAGCACAAAGGGGAAGGGACCAGTCTGAGAAAATGGTATCAGATCCCACCCCTGCAGAGCCGGCATCAACCTCTTCAGCACAGGGCTCACTCTGGTCCAACGGTGGAGGAACAGAACTAGCTAGGGAATATGACAGGGTCGAGAAAAGGGGGTTACTCAGCCTTGCTGGAATCTGACTGCAGGCTTCCAGGTCCTGAGATTCCAAAGCCACTGGGGTTGGAAGAGGAGAATGAGCAACAGGGAGTGGCAAAGCCCCCCTAGCTGAATTGGCAGGGGAAGCCAGCAGCCACAACTCTATTTGGGCCTTGAGAAAGCTCCTCGTCATCCTGTCCATGTCGGAGGGTAAGAGACTCCTGGAAGAACTTGAGGAAGAAGAGAAGTGAGTCTACTTATAGGGAGATCTCCCTGACTTGCTGCAATGTTCCAGCATTTGGTTCTGAGGTCTTGGAGCTGACTGAACTTTTGTCTGGAGGTAGATGGAACAGCTACCTCCTCCAAAACTGTAATCGGATCCAACGATCCTGTCTGATCCGAAGTCTGAGCCAACAATGAACTGACTGGATCCGAGGCTGGCCTGACACTGGTTGGATCTGTTGTTATATACCCCATAGAGGATTTATGCTTTCCCGGCTATTCATTCAGAATATTTCTGAATACAGACCATGTATAGCATTGCTTGACATGCTTAGAAAATTTATTCATTAAGTACAGGATTACTTTGGATAGAAATCTGTTGTGCCAGCATTGTTCTATTTCTGTGCCTATAAAAGATTACTGTCTTTGGTGTGGGTGTTCATGATGGTGTGTGTTTTTCATAGCTGAATGAGGTCAAGCAGGGTGGAATGGGTCAGGTACCCTACTGATGGATAGCACTCTGTCTGCTGAAGACTGGCATACACAGCAAGAACTGTACATATCAAAAATGCCATTTGAACCCTTGACATAAGTATCGCCATGAATAGTAGGCAATAGTAAGGACTATGGAAGGGTGTACAGCTCAGTGAACTTTGTGGCCTCAGTGTATATATCATAATTTGGACTTTAACACAAATCTTACGTTACACCTTTTGTACTACAATAGATCACAGGTAATGTATGTCAGCATGTTCCAGAAAGTGATGTATAAGACAGGTGTTTCCATTCACATGGAACAGCACCAGCCAGGTTACAGGCAATCAAACATGCAGGAAGCTCTAGTCAACAAAGGGTATTGTTGGAAGGTGCAATCTGTGTCTACAGGTAACACCCAAGTTCTCCAAATAAAAGATGACAATGTTAGGCGTGTTAGAAGAGGTTATTTTTCAGCAATCTTTCATAAGCTTTGGACTTCCATATTCCAAGTTTCTTAATAGTCTCCCATGGTGCCCTTGTCCATTGTAATGAGAAACTGCCACTATGCTAAATGAGTGTGGAATCTAACTGAACTTGGGGTATATGTTTGGGGTCCAAGCTTCAACACTCCACTGTTTTCTTCAATACAGTCCTCACCTGAAGCAGAAAACTGCTCCTTGTTAAGTACCAGTCTAAGATGAAACTGTGTGAGTGGACGTCTGTGTTGAAGGTACAGTGTTTGGTAATGTTGTAAGCATTGTATTCCATTCCATTCTGTGGCCCCGAAGGCTGGAGCCAGTCACTGGATGTTCTTCATGTTTCACTGTTGAAGTCATTACATTTGGGTTATCTGCTTGCAGGTAGCCCTCAGTCATCCTGATTATCAAAGTCTTGGGTCCTGCGTTGGTTGCTGTCTCATCTTCCATGATGTCAGGTAGTCAGGGGTATAAAGCATGCAGCCGACACCATTACATTAGTCTTTCTTGCCGTGCGGCCGACTCCTGAAATTTTCATTTTCGAGTTTCAGATCCAAATTCTTTGAAAAAGCTAAGTGCCCCGTTGGGGATCCTTTTTCTTGCTCTAAACCGATGTCAGTAAAAGTTAACAATTGTATTTCTTGTGGAAAGCAAATACCTCAAAGATTTTCATTCGTACTGCATTCCTTGCTTAGGCCCAGACCACGATGTCCCTCGCTGTCGGTTTTGTGCCTTATTCAATCCTCGAACTATTTGTCGTCGGTTCATTTTCGCATCTAACTATTTTGGTACTCAGTTCAATTATCCAGAAATGACTTCGGTAAGCCATCCGACTACCAACATTCCGAAAAAACATAAAGATAAAGACAGAGACAGACCGCATAGGTCCAAAGCTGGCGACGACGCTTCCATTAAGCTAATCGTCAGTTCACTAATACTCAGTGAGGCCATATAGGCTTTAAAAAGCCTTAAATGCCAAACATTAGATCGTAAGGATTTCATACTTTTATAAAGTTTAGAAAATATGTCCATACAATCAGGTGTATGTGTGGTTTTATCTGAAGTATTAGAAATACTGTTATTGGTATTTAACCCAAAAATCCCTAGGTCATTGCGATCAGAGGATAAACCATGTAACAGTTGATTTAAGTCCATTTTAATATAAATATCAAAACGGAAAAATTATTTTTAAATATAGAAAATATATATGTATGTAGGACCAAAACACTGAAATTGTTATTAGGTATCCAAAGATACCTAAATAGGTTGGGTATATGTTGAACAGTATCTGAATCAATAGTAATAAAAATATAATATGAGGAGTATATGTAAAAGGGCTACCAGGCCATGCTATACAAAATCCCTTTGTGTTCAAAAACCGACCTGAAAATTATTACACCCCAAATGAGGAAACAGATCTAAGAGCACAATATAGATATTCCAATAATGAAAAAATACTTTCATCAGACCAAATTCAGTAATGCTGCGGCTCCTGATCATATGATAAAATAAATATAAACCTTAGTCTGTCAGGAATCCAATAACAGCCCTTATTGATGTGTGTAACCTTACAAAAAAAAAACAATATATGTGTATCAAATAAGGGATTATCCCACAGACCTAAGAGCACAATAATAGCAATTCCAATGAAAAATGTATCACACCAAGTTCAGTAATGCTGTGGCTCCTCATCATATATTGAAAATAAAATTAAACTTAAATTAAACCCATATATAACAGGAGTCCAATAACAGCCCTTACTCCCAATATAGGAGGGACCATTGACCTGCTAGTGTCCACTGAAGAATTCTCATATGGAGATGAGCTGTAGGAATAAGAGTTATGGTGGGAGCCATGGAGTCCAATCGCTCTTAGAACAAGGCTAGTTGAAAAAGGTAGTCCCTGGCTTGGAGGAGTCGATGTGTGATAGTAGCAGTGAAGAGCCAGTCATCCAGATAGGGAAATGCACAGAATCCTTGCAGTCTCAGGTGAGTTGCCACTACTGCAATATATTTGGTGAACACCCTGGGAACTGTGTTGAGACGAAAGGGGAGTACTCTGAAATAGTAATGACTCGCTGTCGGCCAGAAGTGGAGAAACCTTCTGGAGTGCCTGTTCATTTTGATGTGATAGTATGCATCCTGAAGGTCTGCCAAGCGCATTCAGTCATCCTTCTGCAGGAAGGGCAGACTGAACAGAATTGTGACCATTACGAACTTTGATTAAGTAATGGATTTGTTCAGTGTTGTAAGATCCAAAGTGGATCTGAGGTCCCCTGTTTTCTTGGCACTAAAAAGAATCTGGAATAGATGCCTGATCCAAGCTGGTCTTGAGGAACGGTCTGGATTACTGTTTTTGTGAGCAGCTTTGAAATTTCTAATGGTGCAGCCTTCCCCCTAACTGGGTGGAACATAATGGGAGGGACTTGGTTGGAGTGGGACTTTGAAAAAAGGGTACAACATAACCTCTGGCTATGATGTTTAGCACCCATCGGTCATTTGTGATGGCCTCCTAGGCTGTTGAGTATAGAGATAGACATACCCCAGCTGCCTCCAGAGATGAGCAGTCGGGCAGTCCTTCAGGACTGCTGATTAGGCCTGTTCGAGAAGGTATCTCAAGACCCCTGGTTCACGCGATCCCTTCTGCCACGAGGGCGGTGTCTGCCATTTACACCATTTCCCCCTCTGCCTCTGGAGGAAAGGACATTTGAGATCTTCGGAACCACAACTTTTTACCACCACACTGAGTTCCTTTACTTAAAAACAGAATAAAAAAACAGCCTGTGGAGCTCCCTTAAAAGACACCAAGACTTTTGTGGCACTTGATAAGAGAGGTGATTGGCTAAGTGCAATGACCTTTTGTGAGGATTTGTAATTAGCTAATCAATTTGTGGGTATTCTGTTCCTTTCAGGAGCAGAAAGCCTCAAAATATTAAACAGTAAGGAGTTGGCCACTGACTGCGGATGCAGCTGGTCGAGTATAAGGTAAGATGTTCACTGTTTTTTTTTCATCCAGCCTGATAGGTAATCCAATGAAATATTGGCTGTTGCATGGACAGCTTTGCCAACTGGAAGAGAATATAGTTTCAGCTGTCACTAATTTTGCCTCATACATTTGGACTTTTCATTATAAAATGTGTGGATTTCTGGTAACTCATTGAAAACATACTTCTCAACTCCTTCTTTCTGATTTTTCAGAATGTCCCTGAATGTGCAGTTTTCTGTCAAATTGTGGAGATTGCAGGTACTAAATAATACTAGATGTTTGAGTTTCAGACTTCATATCCTTCACACAATGCATGCTGATGGAAAACCTGTTATTCTACTAGCTTATTAAGTATACAAAAGCAATACTTAAAATCTGTCCCTGATTTTGGTCCATTGTCCTTCATTATCTTTTGGCTTTGTCCCTGATTCTGGACACTGAAAGGCTGAGAGCTATGCTCATGCGAGTACTTTGCTGGAGGGGGGGTGCATATCTTCGGGGGGGGTGTATATCTCTTAACAGTATTTAATTTTGCTGAATGTCTTACATCTGTGGGTTTCTAGCAAACTGTTGAGGATTGATTTCAATAAATAATGTGAGAAATTTGAATTTCAAACTTCATATTCCTCAGAAAATGAATAGTATAGCATAGAACCTGTTATTATACCAGCTGCCTAAGTTTGCAAGAGCACAGTTTGCATCTGTACCTGATTTTCAGTTTTGTCCTCCCATTATTTTTGGCTTTGTCCTCGATTATTGTGGTGAGAGCTAGGACAGCACTTTGATCAGCAGGGTGGGGGAAGGGCGGTATACAATATTTTCTACTGTAGCAAGAGTGGGAAGCATAGGAGTCACAGTACTCCATTATAAACTAGCTTTGCCTGTCAGACTTCCAAGAGAACCTTATGGTATCCTTTTATAAATGTCCTGTTTATTTGCTCTGACTGTTTCGAACTACCAGTAAAATCAAAGTTAGAAAACAGTGGGGAAAAAAGAGGTAAAGACTCAGATGGCTATTAGCTTCAAGTTTACAACTCTCCATTGCCCATTACATAGCTTGCAAAAGAGCCCACACCAAAAGAGGTTTTTGGCATGGCCAGCAGCCACAGGATCATCAACCTGAAAAGAACCAATGTATGTTTTATACCACACTCATCAAGCTCAACAGCAGTTAGGGTGTGTAGAAGGTGCTGTAAAACTTTGGAGGCTGGCTGGGGGGGTAATCCTTAGCATAATATTCCCCATATGATTTAGGGTATTACAACAGTAATCTATTTAAACATCTACTGTTATGGTAAGTTTACTTGTACAGCTGTACTTTGATGATAGTCATGGTGCAGTCAGTTTATTCAGGGGGAGAGTGATGTGCCATCTGGACCTTCAGGACACATACCTGCATATCAAGATTGCCAGTGAGTCAAGAAGGCTCCTACATTTCAGAGTGGAAGCCAGTCATTTCAAATTTCATTTCCTGTCCCTTGTTCTTTCTACAGCCTCAAGGTCATCTCAAAGTTCATGACTTCTTGAGGTTGTAGGGGTTGGAGATGTGCCTCTGGATGACTGCCTTCACACTGCTCAAACAGTAGAAAAAAAAACTTACACCAGTCTGGAATTATCTGATGTTTCTCTTCTTGTTCTAGGAAATACATTACTCTTTGCAAGGTCCCAACTAGAATCCTCTCAAAGTCTGAAGGGGATAGGTTGCATGCTGGACATTCACAATCGCTTAGCTAGTCTGCTTATGGAAAGTATCCCCAGAGTTGTTCAGGTGGTCTAAAAGATATACCTGTTCTCTCGGTCTAATTTCTCTAAGTCTTTTGGGTTTCTAAAACCATGATGTGAATGGACCCCATTCCTAAGTCAGGGTATAATTAAAGTTCATGAAATTAGTATTGTTTCAATGTTTGATTTGAGCCAAAAGTGCCTTTTGCAGCACCCGCATTATGCCCAGAATTAACTCCTTCAATTCATACAGAGTTACATGCATTGGTAGCATATCTAAATGTGACTGTAGATTCTTTTCTACTAGCCCAATTGCTTCTGCTACTGTTGGAACTATCTGGGTATTTTTTTTCCACATTGCTCTCATTAGGGTGGTCGTGGTGGTGCAGTAGTTAGAGTTGTCGCCTCACAGCAAGAGGTTCTCCGGTTCGATTCTCGGCAGGGCTGCCTTCTGTGTGAAGTCTGTATGTCCTCCCTGCAGTCATGTGGGTTTTCTCCGGTTTGCTCCAGTTTCCTGCCACATTCCAAAGACATGCAGTAGGTGGAGTGGACACTCTGGCCATATGTGAGTATGTGTGCGAGTGAGTGGTACGAATGAACTACCACAGCAGGGCTGGCCACCTGGCAGTGTAAACCTTGGCTTGAGATGGTTGTCACTGATGACACCTGACCCCATGTGCAAAATGGGAAAAGGGGTTGAGGATGGATGGATGGATTGCTCTCATTTCTGCCTGCAAAGCCTGATACTTTATGTTTCTGTGTACATGAGATGCTGTAATCACTAGGTATAGTAATTTCAATGTTCAATGCTACTTTTGTATTTTCTTCATGGACTACTATATCTGATTTTCTTGCATCTATTTTTTGAAATGTTGTTAATGAGTGATCCCATGCGATGTACACTTCATCATTCTCTATAATGCTTTCTTTTTCATGTTTCCAATAGTTCTCAACTACTTCTATACTGTAGTATTTGCACAATATCCAGTACAACAGTCTTGCTACATTATTGTGCCTTTCAGTGTTCAGGCCATCTGCCATGAGTGTATTACAGCCAGCAACAAGGTGTGCAACTGTTTCCTGTTCTTTTTTTTACAGAACTTACATTTGTATGTTTCTCCCATATATTCACTAGACTTTGTACACCAGTGTGTACGTAGTCCACTATCCTGAGCTGCCATTATTAACATTTCATCTTTTGGTTTCAACTCACCTCTTGTTAACCATTCTTACATCAAATCCTGATCAATATGAGGTTGTTCCAGAAGATCTCTATACTTGCCATTATAGATATGACTTTTCCACATTTCTTTCCTTCTCATCTAATCCTACTCCTTATATTCTTTCTTTTGTTTTTTGACACATTCATTTGCTGTCTGATTTTTGTCTATTTCTGTTTTGATTTCCATTCCTACTTTACATCAGAATGCTTCTGTTAAACCAAGCAGAGAGATCACTTCAGACTTCCTCTCCTCTTATTTTAAAACTTTCTCTATGTTTGGATCTGATGAGGTTAGCAGATATGTATGCAGTCCCTTGACTGCAGATCTATATATGTAATCAATTTTGAGGAGGCCTATACTTCCTTTAGACCGTGAAATATATGATCTTGGTATAGACTTGTTGTGGCTTTTGGCTTTTCCTAGTTAGGGGTCGCCACAGCGGAACTCCGGTCCGCTAATGATTGGTAGTTGATTTTTACGTGCAGAGTTACCAGCCCTGACGCACAACCTTCAACGAAGGTACGCCCATTCATGCATGTCTCCACGCAGAAGACGCGCTAGCTGAGAATCGAGACTGATTTTTATATATAATATGATAAGCATGAAGCATTTTTTTTTTGTTCTCCTGTCTAACCGATCCAATGACTTTTGGTGCCAGTCAATCACACTAAAACTGTAAGTTAGAACAGGAAGAGCAGACTAGCCTATAGCTTGGACTTTATTCCTAGATGTCAAGACTATTGTCAATATTAATTTTAGTCTTCTGAAGCATTCTTTACTGAGTTTTATTCACATTTCTTCATGTTTTATTGCTGACCCTTCATCAGTTCCCATATATTTATACACTTCCACTGCTTAAGTTCCTTTATATCACATTCTTGTCCCAGATTTATATTTTCTTGGTACTGCAACTTTCCTGCTTTAAATGTTGCTTTTGCATATTTATCAAGGCCAAATGACATTCTTATATCATCTGAGAAAGTTTTAACTACTTGCAATTGTGCATTAAATTCATCTGATCTGTATAGTTTCAAATCATTGATAAAAGGTAGATTGAGTCTTTTTAAGCAAGGTTGTTTTCTGGGAGCCAAATTGTAATAAGGACCTAATCTGTTAAGTAAACAGCTTAATGGGTTAAGAGCAAGACAGTACAACAGTGGTGATTCATAAGTTTATAGATTCATAGATTAGTACTAGGCTAACAGCCCTTCTGGGCCATTTTAAGCCTAGCCAATTACTCCATGTGAGAATCAAACCCTGTACCTTATAACTGTAAGGTAAACACCTTAACCATTATGACAACCTCCCACCCCTTTGATAAGGAATGACCTGGGAATATCCCTGCCACTCGTCTTGTGTTTTCAAATAAGACGATGAGGCCTGGGTGTTCATTTAAGATGTTTATTATACACAAACACATCAGGATGGGTGACTGGAACTTCTTCTTTCGGCTTTTCCTGGTTAGGGGTCGCCACAGCGGATCACCTGTCCGCTCATGATTGGCAGTGGAGTTTTTACGGTGTCAAGTTGCCAGCCTGGCGCCCAACCTTCCACAGAAGGCACACACATGCACACACTCACATCTAGGGCCAATTTAGAGTGTCCAGTCCACCTACAGCATGTCTTTGGGATGTGGGAGGAAACTCGAGCACCTGGAGAAAACCCATGCGGCCACAGGGAGGACATGCAGACTCCGCACATAAGGCACCCCAGCTGAGGATCAAACCGGAGAACCTCTTGCTGTGAGGCGACAACGCTAACCGCTGCACCACAGCTTGATGACTGGATCATAAAACTTAAAGAACTGACTGCTACACGCATACATACTTTCACTCTGGCTTCTTACACAAAATGGCACTCTGCTTGCACGTGCTCTTATATGCATGTGCCCATGAACTACACTGGCTTTAAAGGTACAACACACACACATTGATCTACATCTTCACTGTTAGATAATTTTGTCATACAAATGAAAAATAATCAGATATTCATGCAAATTGTATAAACACAAACAATAACAATCATGTTCAGGTTGATGTGTATCTAGGATTAGGTCTTGAGATACGACCTGACCTCGTCAGTACTGAGTTTAGCAACAGGGACAGTTACTAGGGAATGCTTTTCATTAGGAGCTTCAGGGAAACTTTCAGGAATGGGAACAGAAGATGAATTGTTCTTATGAACAGGAACATTCAATAGCATACTCTGAGTAATAGAGTCTCCATTACAGACAGGATGCTATAACACTGGCTCGGATTCCAGCAATAAGTGTTTCCGATTCCACATAAATTCCATTCCTTGTGACTCAGGTGATGTACAAGCTCAGTTCCTCACATAGATGTTTCACAAGTCCTACTCGAGCAAAACCTTTTGCTATCTGCATCCTCAGTATCTCTCCGTTTAATGGATTGAGAGGTTTGCTGGTTTTGTCATAATGGAATTTCTGTAACAAATGCTTTTTCATGAGTTGGACTTTTACTGCTTTATTGTTTTTAGCATTTATAATCAATAAATTCTTACTGATGGATAGTGCAGTTCTGGTTTTTCTCAACATTAAGTTTCTGAGAAGGTGAACCAAGAAGATTGTCTCAAGGAATGTTTCTGAGGTTTGGCAAATTGAGAAAAATATCAGTTTTGTCTCTCTTGGATTTCTCCAACAACTGTTTCACACTTTGAACTGTACGTTCAGCCAAGCCATTAGATTGTAGATACTCAGGACTACTAGTAACATGAACAAGTACCATGTATCAGCAAATCTCTTGAACTGCTGACTTGTAAACTGAGTAGCATTGTCAGAAAAGACTTTGTGAGGACTACCACAGACAGAAAAATGTCTCTTCAATTTTATAATGACAGTACTGGAAGTTAGGTTAGGAAGTAGGTCAATCTCGAAATAATTGGAGTAAGAGTAGGCTAGTACCAAATAATGTTGACCATTCCATTCGAAAATACAGTGGATATAAAAAGTGTGCACACCCCCTGTTAAAATGCTAGGTTTTTGTGATATAAAAAATGAGACCACAATAAATCATTTCAAAACTTTTCCCACCTTTAATGTGACCTATAACCTGTACAATTCATTTGAAAAACAAATCTGTTAGGGGAAAAAATTTAAAAAATAAAAAACGTACAATTAGCTGGTTGCATAAGTGTGCACACCCTTAAACTAATATTTTGTCGAAACACTTTTTGATTTAATTACAGCATTCAGTCTTCTTGGATATGAGTCTGTCAGCATGGCACAGCTTAACTTTGCAATATTTGCCCACTTTGTCTTGCAAAAGTGCTCCAAATCTGTCAGATTGCGAGGGCATCTCTTGTGCACAGCCCTCTTCAGGTCACCTCATGAATTTTCTATTGGATTTTGGTCTGGGATCTGACTGGGCTGTTCCAAAACTTTATTTTTTTTTCTGGTGAAGCCATTCTTTTGTTGATTTGGATGTATGCTTAGGGTTATTGTCATGTTGAAAGGTGAAATTCCTCTTTGTCTTCAACTTTCTAGCAGACACCTGAAGGTTTTAGGCCAAAAGTGACTGGTATTTGGAACTGTTCATAATTCCCTCCACATAACTAAAGCCCCAGTTCCAGCTGAAGAAAACCAGCCATATACTGTCACCACCATGCTTCACCGTGGGGATGGTGTTCTTTTGGTGATGCAAAGTTTTGTTTTTGCACCAAATGTACCCTTTGGAATTGTGGCCAAAATGTTCGACCTTGGTCTCGTCAGACCATAACACATTTTCCCACATTGTTTTGGGAGACTTGATGTATTGTTTTGCAAATTTTAGCCAGGCCTGGATGTTCTTCTGTGTAAGAAAAGCCTTCCATCTTGCAACCTTACCCCATAGCCCAGACATATGGAGAAGACGGGAGATTGTTGTCACATGTAATACACAACCAGCACTTGCCAGAAAATCCTGCAGCTCCTTCTGTGTTGCTGTAGGTCTCTTGGCAGCCTCCCTGTGTAGTTTTTGTCTTGTCTTTTCATCAATTTTGGAGTGACGTCCAGTTTTTTGCAACGTCACTGTTGTCCCATATTTTCTCCATTTTTTGATGACTGTCTTTACTGTGTTCCATGGTATATCCAATGCTGTGGAAATTGTTTTGTACCCCTCTCCTTACTGATGCCTTTCAACAATGAGATCCCTTTGATTTATTTATTTTATTTATTTATTTTACATTTGTTGACCGGGCTAGTCCAGCTGGATTTATGTCCATTTTCAGTGGAGGCCCGGGGAGAAAAGCTCCAGAGGTAAAAACAATTTTAAAAATACAAATAATTCATAGTACAAATGTGTTATGCAATGGGAAAAATAAAATGTAATCACAAGTATTATAGATCTTAATGAACTAAAAAAGCTAACTTAGAAAGTGAGGCTTGGGGAGAAAAACTCCAGAGGTAAAAACAATTTTACGAATACAAATAATGCATAGTATAAATGTGTTACGCAATGGGAAAAATATAATGTAATCACATATATTATAGATCTTAATGAACTAAAAAAGCTAACTTAGAAAGTGAGGCCTGGGGAGAAAAGCTCCAGAGGTGAAAACAATTTTACAAATACAAATAATGCATAATACAAATGTGTTATGAATGGGAAAAATAATATGTAATCGCCTATATTATAGATCTTAACTAACTAAAAAAAGCTAAATTAGAAAGAGATTTAGATAGAGGTTAACTACTAGCATTACAAAAAGGAAGGTAGGAAATATAAATTTTACAAATACAAATAATGCATAGTACAAATGTGTTATACAATGGGAAAAATAATATGTAATCACCTATATTATAGATCTTAACTTAACTAAAAAAAAGCTAAATTAGAAGGAGATTTAGAGAGAGGTTAACTACTAGCAATACAGAAAGGAAGGTAGGAAATATTAGAGTGAATCAAGTAATATTTACAAAGAAAAGGGATATTTTGTCAAGTGAAGAGTTGAGGTAGATGGGGGGGGGTCCAAGTGGCTAAGGAAGGTTTATGATAGAGTAATGATGCTTTTTAAGCTCTCTGAACTATAGCTTTTGCTGTAGCAGGCAAATGAGTAAATATCAGGTAAATCCTACCAGGACAGCTGAACTTTATTTGGGGTTAATCAGTCTCTTTAATTGATGGCAGGTGTGCACCCAATAAGTCTGAATGCTATAATTAAATCAAAAGGTGCATCAACAAAGTATTAGTTTAAGAGTGTGCACACTTGTGCAACTTACTGTAAATTTTTTATATTTTTTCCCATAACAGATTTGTTTGTTTTTCAATTGAATTGTACAGGTTATAGATCACATTAAAGGTGGAAAATGTTCTGAAATGATTTATTGTGGTCTCATTTTTATATATCACAAAAACCTGGCATTTTAACAGGGGTGTGTACACTTTTTATATCCACTGTATCTGTGGCTGTCGACCAAGGTAGTTCAGGAATCAGGTTTAGCTTAAGTGGTTCTTTTGTGTGGTTTAGTACTATTACAAATAGAACAAGCTGAGATGTCCTTCTCGATATCTTTTGACATAGAAGGCCAAAATACTAGTCCTCTCACCCTTCTTTTTGTAGAATCAGTTCCTGGGTGACCTCAATGTAAGATTTTAATATACTGTTGATGTCCTTCAAGGATGCATCTGCAGTCATCACATATGGGTTGTCCTGCCTCAGGCAGCCCTTCGGTCGGCCGGATTCCAAAGTCTGGGTCCGGCGTCGGCTGATGTCGCACATTCCCCGACGTCAGAACGCCTGGGGTATAAAAGCATCAGCCGACGCCATCTTCCCCAGTCTTTCTTGCCGCGTGGTGCCCGAAGCAGAAGCAGTTCGCAAGTGCCGGTCGGCCAGCTCCTGTAATTCAGCTAACCGAAGACTTCAAAAGCTAAGTACCCCGTTGGGGACTCTTTCTTGCCTCAGCCGATATCGGATAAAGTTAATAATTGTTTAACTTGTGGGAAACAAATAACCTCATAAGGATTTCCACTCTTACTGCCTCTCCTGCTTAGGCCCAGACCACAACGTCTCGGCCTGTTCAGCCTGTGCTTCCTTCAACCGACGCACTCTTAGACGTCGGTCGGAGTTCGCAGAGGAGTTTTTTGGGGCTAGTTTTTCATATAAAATGCCGTTGGAGACCCCGACTTCACATTTAACTAAGAAACGGAAAGACAAGGACTGACACACGCGGGCCGCGGTTTCGGCTGAAACCGCAGCTAGGCCTACCGCGAGTGTATCGGTCTCGGCTGATACCGAGTCCTTGGTACTTCCGAACCCCGAAACCGCTCAACCGACAACCTCAGCCCCGGAGGCCCCTGCCGAGTCGGTTATTGAATTTCCTTCAGAAACTGGTGTCTTGGAAGCTTCCGACACCATTCCTCTAGACAAAGCTACACCAGCACGTGGTGCAGCCAGGCCTCCTGCATCCATGTCTATAAAGGCATTCACCAGGGCTAAAGCTGCTAAACACACAAAGACTATGCCTCCCAGGGTTATTCCTCAGGGACCCCCTTCTAGTTCACAGATCCTAACTTTGGCAGAGGACCTTATCTCTTTAATCAGGGGCTCTCAGCCCCATCCGGACAGGGGCTCTCAACCCCCTCTAGACAAAAGGCCCAGGGTTGAGCCCTCTGATCCCCACTTCTCAGAGGAGGCCTCTGATGGCTCTGTTCACTCGGACTACCAGGAGGAGGCCTTTTCGGCCTACGAGGATTCGGATGCAGAGGAATCTATCCCCTCAGCCTCCCCTCCTGAAGAGCTTTCCTTCGGGGAGACCCTTCACTCTATGAGAGAGCATTTCAAATGGCAGGGCCAGGAATTTTCTGATTCCAGGAAAAGATTAAGAACCTTTCTACATTTACCTCAGCATAGACCTTTGCTATTCCTCCTGTTTTGAATGTCATTGATGATGTGTACTTTGAGTCTAGTATAACCCCCTGACACTCTGCCTCCGGCCCCTGTTAAACCCGATAGGTATTACAGAGTCCAGGACTCACATAATTTTCTTTACAAGGCCCATTCTGCTGATCCAGAAACTATTTCCCAGGGCCCTAAGGGGGTTGCAGCTGCCACTGCTAAAAACCCACTCCCCTCTGAAAAGGAGTCCAGGGCTTTAGAGAGATGGGGTAAAAAAGTGTATACTTCTGCCACTCTTTCTATGAGGGCATTAAATTGTCAATTTCATATGATACAGTACCAAGAGTATTTGTTAGATGAATTGCATAAGAAACTGTCTTCTGAACCCCTTGATCGCAAATCCCTTCAGGAACTGGTACATAACTCCCAGCAGGTTAGCAACCATTTCTTGCAGTGTGGTTATGATGCATTGGAAGCTTCATGTAGGTCAGCAATGACAGGTGCAGTCTTACGTAGGCATGCTTGGCTGAAGGAACAATCTCTGCCAGACCATGTTAAAGCTAAGCTTCTGGATACTCCACTGGAAAAGCAAAAATTATTTGGTTCCACTGCTCAAGAGGTCTTAAAGAAATTTGAGGAAAAGGCGAAATCTGTACAAACAGTTAAGGATTTTCTTCAAGTCCAACCACCAAGATTCAGCAGAAATTGGCCTACCAAGAATTGGTCCTTTCCGGACACAGAAAGATTTCAGAGAGGCAGGAACAGGCGTGCCAGAGGTAGAGGGCAAGCTAAGGGCTTCTACAGAGGCCGTCAATGGCAGCCTCCAAACCAGAGAGGTAGTGCAGAACCTACAACTGCTACACAAGGACAGACTCAATGACTTTGCTTTGACTCCGCCAACCAGGGCTCAATTAGAAGCACCTTTAGGCGGAAAGCTTTCTTTATTCTCAAAAAATTGGCACAGCATTACAAGGGACAAATGGACACTGCAAATAATAGACAACGGATACAGATTCCATTTCCACACATTGCCAAAAAGAAAAGGCATGCCAGACCTGCCACCAAATCAAAGGGCAGAGGCTTTGAAACAAATCTCCAACTTACTACAAATGAAAGCTATAGAAAAAGTTCCTCTTTCAGAACAAGGCCAAGGATTTTATTCCAGACTATTCCTTGTTCCAAGAAAAGAAAATCAATGGAGACCTATTCTCGACTTGTCCGCACTGAATACTTATCTCATTGTGCCAAAATTCAAAATGCTGACTCTACAGCAACTCCTTCCCATGCTGGGCAAGGGGTCTTGGCTGGTGACTCTAGACCTCAAGGAGGCATACCTGCATGTCCCTATCAGACAAAGTTGCAGAAGACACCTCAGATTTCTTGCAGGGACAGAGCATTATCAATTCTCAGCATTGCCCTTTGGCTTATGTACTGCACCCAGAGTATTCACGAAATGCCTGGCATCAGTAATTGCACACTGCAGACTTCAGGGGATTCAAATATACCCATATCTGGACGACTGCCTTATACAAGCGGACAGCCAACAAACTTTGGTAAAGGACTTAAATTATGCCATCCACTTTCTGCAGGCCTTGGGATATACAGTCAACATGCACAAATCAAGACTTGTTCCATCCCAAAGAATAACCATTCTGGGTGCGGATCTAGACACAACCACCCAAATGGCCTTTCTCATAGAAGAAAAACAAAGACAACTACCGGATTACTTCAAGAATCTGACAAGACAAACTCAGCTGACTGCAAGGAAAATCCTGCAGGCCCTGGGTTACATGGCATCCTGCATTCTTTTGATCCCACAAGCAAGGCTGCATATGAGAAAACTACAGTGGTACCTAAGGAGTTTATGGACTCAGCACAGTCACAGCTTAGAAACTTTGATCCCACTCATTCCATGCCTCCAAAAGGAATTTCTGTGGTGGGCTCAGGCCAGCCAGTCCAACAGGGGGCTGCCCTTAACAAAGCCAAAAGTCACCCAAACTATTACGATGGACACTTCAGACCAAGGTTGGGGAGCACACATGGAGGGCAGATGTATTCAAGGACAGTGGTCACAAAAGGAGCTACGCATGCACATAAATCAAAAAGAAATGCTAGCAATGATACATGCAATCGAGGCCTTCAAGCTCTTTCTGCATCAAGGCCACCTACTAATAAGGACAGACAACACCACAGTTATGTGGTACATAAACAAGCAAGGAGGCACCCATTCCTACCCTCTTTGCAGACTGGCAATGAATCTATGGGATCTTTCCTTGAAACTCAATATACAGCTGCAATCCCAGTTTGTGCCAGGAAAAGACAATATACTGGTGGACAGCTTAAGCAGAAATATCATGGATGCACACAAATGGATGCTGCACCCAGACATCTTTCTACAGATAACACAATCATGGGGGAGGCCGCACATAGATCTATTTGCCTTCCCCCACAATCATCAACTGAAGAAATTCTGCTCAAGGACATACCACCCACAAGCGTGGAAAGTGGACGCCCTCTCTTTCAGCTGGAGAACTTTAACAGTGTATGCATTTCCACCTCTTCCATTAATGACCAAGGTGTTACTGAAGATCAGGACTGAGCAGCCAAAAGTGATTCTGATAGCTCCGGACTGGCCAAGACAGCACTGTTACCCACTGCTAAAGAGCATGTCACGTACGAAACCATAGCCTCTTCCTCTATGGCCACTACTACTGACACAGCACAATTACAAAACTCTGCATTCCAACCTGAAAACATTGCAACTAACAGCCTGGAAAATACCTTGACTCCTCCTCAGGATAAGCTATCCCAGAGAGTGAAGGATATTATTATGGAAGCTCGCCGGCCTTCCACAAGAAAGGCATATTCAGCAAAATGGAAAAGATTTCTCATTTGGAACACCAACAAAGGGCCTAGATGCGACAGTGATGAGCATGGCACATATCCTGGAATATTTGGCAGAAATGTTCCACAATGGTCTGTCTTATTCTTCCATTAAAATTCATGCTTCAGCAATTTCAGCAGAGTACAATACTGATCCACCTGTCTTCTCTCATCTTCTCCTAAGACAGTTTCTAAGAGGAATCAAAAACATCAAACCTCCAAGGAAACCACCTCTACCTGCTTGGGACCTTAACTTCGTGTTGGAAAAACTAACGCTGCCTCCCTTTGAACCAGCAGCATCTGCAGATCTACAGTACCTGTCATGGAAGACTGCCTTCCTTCTGGCCATAACCTCAGCAAGAAGAGTATCTGAGTTACAGGCCCTGATGGCAGTACAGCCATTCCTTATTTTTCATCAGGACAGAGTTTCATTGAGAACCAATCCTACATTTATGCCAAAGGTGGTATCCAGGGTTTCATTAAACCAAGCTATTCACTTGCCTACCTTCTTTCCAAATCCACAAAACAAAGGGGAGAAACTTCTGCACACCCTGGACATACACAGACAGTTGCGCTACTACTTGGACAGAACTAAAAGTTACAGAAAAACTGACCAGCTGTTGGTAGCATATGCTGCTGGTACACAAGGAAAAGCAATTTCCAAACAGACAATTTCAAAATGGATAGGGAATTGCATTCATTTTTGTTACTGCTTTCATGGAAAAACTGTGCCAGCTAACATTAGACCTCATTCCACGAGAGCCACAGCCACCTCCACAGCCTTCTTAAGAGGGGTGGCTACCAAGGACATTTTAGAAGCTGCCACATGGAGCTCCGTGCATACATTGGCCAAGCATTACAATTTACCTTTATATTCCAGATCCAGAGCAGGCTTTGCTACAGCAGTCCTGCAGGGTATTTTAGCTACACCATCCTTTACTTAGTGCCTCCACCCCCAGATTGGCTATGGTACTCTACCCATATGTGATGACTGTAGATGCATCCTTGAAGGACATAGTACAGTTTTGTGCCTACCATAAATGTAGATGTCCGATAGGTATACATCTGCAGTCAGGTTTACCCTCCTTCTTTCCCCTCTGTGGTATTTCTTGGGTACTTACCCCTCTTATAGCTAGCTGGGGGGATCTATTATGGTGTATTTGTTTTTATATTACTGTGCATGTTTGGATTTGTTAAAATGCATCTCTCCAAATTTAGCCTTCCTTAGAGGGCACCTGGCATCTGGGGCAAGAAAAACTGAGGAAGATGGCGTTGGCTGATGCTTTTATACCCCAGGCGCTCTGACGTCGGGGAATGTGCGACATCAGCCGACGCCGGACCCAGACTTTGGAATCCGGCCGACCGAAGGGCTGCCTGAGGCAGGACAACCCATATGTGATGACTGCAGATGCATACCTATCGGACATGTACATTTATGGTAGGTACAAAACTGTACTTTGCCAGGACTTTGTAATTACCACTTGTGGACTTTTCATGATGATACCTTCTTCCATCAAAATCTCGTCTCTATAAGGAAAATACTGCTGCACATGTAGTGGTAAACAAGATTGTTTTACAGGCCATCCTTGACCAGCTTCTGAAGAGTTGGATCTGAAACTGTGTGAGTTCAGAGCTCCTCAAGATATGTAGAAGAAAAACTTCACACTTTCATGACTTCAAAATCAGCTTTCTCATTGTCATGACGGTCAGTGGTTTGTCTGGGTGATCGCAATAAAGTATCAGCAAGATAAAGAAGTTTGCCTTTTGTATAAACCATGTTGAGATTGTACTTTTGCAATTTTTAACATTATGCGTTACAGTCTGGCTGGAGCTATATGCATTGGTTTTCTCGAAATAGTAATAAGAGGTTGGTTGTCAGTCTCAATCTGGATAGGTCGACCATAAATATAATTATTGAACTTCGATCATGCAAACGCTATTGTCAAAAGCTCTTTTTCAATTTGTGCATACTGCATCTCAGTTTGGGTTAGAGTTCTAGAAGCATAGGCTACTGGTCCGCCCTCTTGAAGAATGACTGCACCAAGACCAAATTCTGAAGCACCACAAGAAAGAGTTACACGTTTGTGAACATAGTGTCTCAAAGTGGGTGGAGTGGCAATTTTCAGTTTTAGGACATCAAATGGTTGTTCTAACCAGGACCAAGTTACATTTTTGTGTGTCTGCTCTCAGTGGTGCTGAAAGCTCACTCAAATCAGGAATGAACTTGCCTAAATAGTTGACCATGCCAAGAAAATGTTGTAAGGATGTGGCATTGTCTGGAGCTGACATCTCAAGAATTGCATCTTGGCTTGGACGGATCTGGTCGTAAGCCTGAACTGGTAAACAAGTGACCCACATAAGTAATTTCTTTCAGCCTGAATTTATATTTCTGAGGATTCAGTTTAAGATTCACTTCACGAGCATGTTCTAGAACTTTGAGGTTTCCATCATGTTTGAGTTCACCATTGCCTCCTACAAAAATTTTGTCTACTATAACAGCACAGGAGTAGCCTGAAAATATTTGCTCCATCGCAAGTTCGAAGACTTCACTAACAGAATTTATCCCAAATGGCATTCTCAAAAATCTGTACTTTCCAAATGGTGTACTGAAAGTGGTTTGCAAGGAAGATTTTCAATCAAACAAAATTAACTTTTTGTATCTAAGATAGAAAAAACAGCGGCATTTGGTGTGAGAGCAGCGACTTCTTCAACTGTTTGCATCGGATGGAGAGGTTGTTTGAGTGCTTTGTTCAAATCTCCTGGATGAATACATGTTTGAATATCATCTGAGCTACTACTATGGAGGAGACCTATTCAGTTGTTTTTTTTTTCTACTGGACAAATTACTCCTAGCTGCAACATTCTGTCTAGCTCTGCTTTTATTCTGTTCTGCATTGCTACTGGCGCTTTCTGTGCTGATCTAACAACTGGGTTTACCTTGTGGTCTAACTTACACAGCTGGCAGTTTGCCAAGGTCATCTTTGAAAATATTAGCATATTCAGAAAAATATTCTGTGTGAAACCTGCGTTGTTATTCATGCTTGCATGGTGGACTTCTTTATTAAATGAAATCAGAACCATTTTCAAACTATCTCTGAGGCCTAACAATGACTGCACTTGTCTTTTCACTGTGTAAAACTGTACGTCATGGCCATTCCCAGCAGAATAGCATGAAAGCACTACTGAGCCTTCGGTTTGAATCTCTTCACCACTATAAGCAAGCTTCACACATTTTGCCATATCACGTTTTTCACCAGGTTTTACGTTAGTAAACATTTCTGCTGCCATAACATTGCACTTTGAACTAGTATCAACTTTGAGCTCCACAGGTCTCCCATTAATCAGAACAGTACAAAATACTTCACTCTTTTCCAACAAATCTACTGCATTAACCTTTTCCTCAAGCACAGAGACACCGTCAACGTACAAAGTATGGTCTCAGCTTTGTGTTTGATCAACCTGCTTCTTTGAATGCTCTCTCTTAATAAAAGAATGTGCCTCTTTAGATTTACAAAGCTTTCTGAAATTATTCCACTTTTTACATCTGTGACATTGCTGAACAAAAGCTAAGCACTTCTCTCATTTGGGTTGTTAACTGCTTCTACAATTACGACAGTTGGTTATGAGGTTTTACCATAGGTTTTGCTAAATCACCCCTCGGTTTTGCTGAGTGTGCCCTGGGCTTTATTAAAGCTACCGTGGGTTTCACTGTGGGAACAGCTCCCTTTGGCCTATATATCTTAACCTCATGCTGCATACTGTCAACATTCGTCCTGGAACAAGCTGCAAGCATGCTATTCTCATTTGTAAGCATGTTCATGTGCTTTTCTGTAAGCTTGTTTATCTGACAAATCTCTATGGCTTTGCTTAAAGTTAAATTACTGTCTCGAAGCAAAAGCTTTCTCACTGCATCATCATCATTAACACCACACACAAACCTGTGTTTTATCAGCTCATCTTTTAGATCATCAACTCTGCACATTTTTGCCTTGTTTCTCAAGTCAGTTATATATGCTGCAAAAGTTTCACCAGGCTTTTGATCTCTTGTGTAAAATATGTGCCTTTCCATTGTAATATTCATTTGAAGGGTGCACATTTCTCTAAATTTATGTTTTAAGCTCTCAGGGTCTTCCCACGTTTCAGCCTGTACCACAATATGGGGGTCTTCCCCCTCCTCTGCATAAACAGCAGGTGCATACACAAATGAATGTTCTCTCACAATGACCTCTGTACCAGCTAGATTAAGCAAAATAAATGCTTTTGTACATGCGTCTTTATCAGAAAAAGCCTGTATGAAAATATATTCTTGCTCAAACACTCTCCAAATTTTTGCAGTATTGTTGTCAAACACAAGCAGACCAGGTCTGCAAAATCCCTCTGCTTATGCCAAATAAGTTTCAAACACACACAAAAGATACTTATAATAATAATCAACTGCAGAACTGTTTCCTTGAAATAACTGTGCTCTTTGAAAAGACTGTACTGTAATAATGCACACATGGCCAACACTGTGCACACTTCGGACACTTTGAATAGCTTTAGTTAATGCGAAAAAGTAGTAAATTGCGAAAAAATATAGTCATTTTCTCTTTTTCAAACATTTTATATGATTCAGATATTGTTTCAAATGTTTTCTTAATTATTTTGAGTACTTTTATCAATATGTCACAGTTTCAAACATTTTGCTTATTCAGTAATACGTTTTGAATGTTTTGAATGCTTAATTTCATATTTGTTGAGTAAAAAGTCATTTAAATGAGTTTAAGTACTTGGAAATATTTCTGATCTGTTTGTGAGTCGTTTGAGCCACTCCTGTATATTCCTCCATTACCGACTGTGTGCCTCATGGTCTTGAATTCGGATTCAATTCTGACACCATGTTTCTCGTCTTGTGTATTCAACTAAGACAATGAGGCTTGAGTGTTCAGTTAAGATGTTTATTACACACAAACACATCAAGATGGGTGACTGGAACATAAAAGTTAAATGAACTAACTGACACACATACATGCTTTCACTCTGGCTTCTTACACAAAATGGCAATCTGCTTGCACGTGCTGAGTACTTATATGCATGTGCCCATAAACTACAGTGGCTTTAAAGATACAACACACACACAATGGTCTACAATCCCCATTTGAATTTTTATCCCTGAGGTAATAATTTGCTCTTTGTCTTGGCTTAACTGCAAAGTGGTTTGCCACCGTTTCATTGATAGTCTAATGTAACTGATCAGTGTAGGCTGTATCTTCTACATTTGTAAGCACTCCTTTATCCATGAATGTGAGATGCTGTGAAATGCTTTTTGTAATTTATCCATGCTATACTTAGAGTCTTCTACCTTTTACAAGTCTCTGTTATGGCTTTATTGACCAACAAATGCTGTTTTGTTCCATACTGGCTTTTTTTTGTTAGCCTTTTGTTCTGTTGAAATGGTTGAGTTTTCTTCTAAATGACTATAAACTGTGTCTGCATTAATGCTATTATATAGTTTGTACATTGTTAGAAGGCAATTTATTGATCTATAGTTTTTAGGATGGTTTACAGTTTCACTCTTAATAAAGAATATTGTTTTTCCTTTTGGGAACAAGGTTGTTGTCTGTTTGGGATGCACATATCAGTAATACTTATTCAGGGCTAAATATTTGCATAAAGATGTTGTTTTCAGCCAGAAGTTAGAAACTGCATCCGGGCCTGGGGTTTTCTAGTTAGGAGATTTTCTTAATTTTATTTTAGTTTCTCTGGCTGTACCTTCATCCCATTTTATATCCTGTACATTTGAACTCCTTACTGCTTCTTTTAATTTTTATATCCGTTAAGCATCTTTGTTATGTTCTACAGGGTCTTCATAAATATTTCTTCAACAAGTGTCTATTTATTTTTCTTGGTTTTGTTTCTATTACTTTGGTTCCCAGTTCAACTTTTTAGGGTCATCAATGTATTGCCCAATTTGTACTTTTCCTTTTTATTTATCTGTATATTTTCTAAGTTTTTCTACTCGTGCTATATCGGATACAGTACTGCATTTTATATCATTTGAACAAGCATCTAAAACAACTTGAAAAAGTTTAATAATTCCTTACTAGAAAAAATTGTAAGTTAGAAAATCTGAACTAATTATGAAGGCCTCGGGAATTGTCACTATATTTTGGTTTGTATAGGCCACTTAAAGGGGATGCCTTCCTGATCTGTAACGCAATGTCTTTTCTAGTTTTGCATGAAAGTCTAAGTCTGGAATACAGTACAGGGTGAGCCTAACTCCAGATCAATGAGCCTAAAACTAAAAACAAGTATCAGTAATTAAAAAAGTAATAACAGATCCATTGGTAAATTTCACAGTAAGAAACTTGGTTATGGAATATGTTTCTCCTTCTAGTAAATAAAAAACACAGAGGCAAGGAAGCACTAAGAACTGAAAAAATATTTAACGGATTAAGCGCTTTCGTCAGTCCTTTCACAATGACTTCTTCAGAATAACACATCAAAGTAAAAGCACAATATAAAGCCTTACCTACAAGTAATTATACATCTGCTTAACCAATTAATCTATGAACCCCTGACTACTAACATTTAAAGTGACAAGTGCATTTTCCCATCTAAGCAATGAAGTGCAATACTAAATTGCATACAACATTGCATCTATAAAATGTATTACCATACTAAAAACGTCCTAACAAATAATTTTGTTTTTCAAACAAGACCATTAATAAAATATACTTAAAAATACATGTTACATATGATATATGTAAAATAACATTTCTAATAATTCTAACTAATTTCTCCTTATACTCTAAAGAAGTAATAATTACTGTAAATGAAAAAGCTCTGATCACATGAGATTATCCAATACAAATAGCATTCTTGACTATTTGTATTGCATGATCCCATGTGATCAGAGCTTTTTCATTTGCAGTAATTATTTGTTGTTCATTTCCAGGGCGGATGCGGTGGTGCAGCAGTTAGCATTGCAGCCTCACAGCAAGAGATTCTCTGGTTCAATTCTCGGCTAAGGGTGCCTTCTGTGCGGAGTCTGCATGTCCTCCCTGTGGTCACTTGGGTTTCCTCCGGGTGCTCCGGTTTCCTCCCACATCCCAAAGACATGCAGTAGGTGGATTGGATACTTAAATTGGCCCTAGGTGTGAGTGTGTGTGTGTGTGTGTGTGTGTGTGTGTGTGTGTGTGTGTGTGTGTGTGTGTGCGTGTGCCCTCTGTGGAAGGTTGGGCTGGCAACTTGACACCGTAAAACTCCACTGCCAATCATGAGTGGACAGATGATTTGCTGTGGCAACCCCTAACCGGGAAAAGCCGAAAGAAGAAGAAGGAGAAGAAAACTCTAAAGAAGTCAATGCTTGTGAAAGTGCACTCTTTAATTTTCTTAACAGCTATGAGACAGAAGCATACCTCTCAACTTGGAAACATCAAAAATCTGGAAAAAGGCCCATGAAAGATAGGCACAACTGGCTAATAATCTGGATGCTGATTAACATAAAAATGACATGCATAATTATGTAACCCCACCCACTCCAGTGGAAGTGTGGGCTACCAATATTCAAACACAAATTGAAGAACAGACAAAATATTAAACAAAAAATATAACTAGAACAATAGAGTTTTATTTAAATTAACATTTGTGAAAGAATAATAGTATTCTGTTTTATTTAGTATATTCACTTCCTTTTCAAAACTGTTGCTAGCATGATTATTAGCTTGAATAAAAGCTGCAAAAATTATATGAAATATAAAGGGTTAATTTAGATTAGTAAAATTAGGAAGTAGTAAGTGTGCTGGCAAACATATAGCTTAATTAGATATTGGCATCCATGTAAAGGAGTATGTTATTGAGAAACAAAGTTTGTAAAAATAGCTGTGCAGATGGCAGCTGGAAGGACATCAACAAAGTAAAGATATGTAACATCAAGCAAGATAAAGTTAGAACATCAAGTTTCAGATAGTGCTGGAACACCACATTTCAGATAATGCAAGACTGAGTATCTCTGGATCACTGCACTTGAAAAAGAATAAAGGACAGATAATAAATTAGAAGAACAAAGAAAAGTGTTATAGAAGGGAAGATTGTAATACATCAGACTAAGAAAAATATCAGACTTTTGGTATAAATATGAGTGTGTATAAACAATCTTTGTGAATTTGCCATAGAGAGCTGATAGCATCTGTATTGCATGCTTGTAGATACAAAAGAAATGTGTAACAGTAAAGTCATACTAACTGAATCAGTTTGTCTCAGTGTATTTATTGTACTTAGTACAATACAGTATTAAAGTAGTTGGTCATACTAAGAGTTAATATACTGTGGCATGCTTGTATGCAAATGCAAGTAACAGCAAGAAACCAACACTGCTGTTGCATTAACTCTTTACTAACCAGATTATATTTGTCAGCATTTTTCTGCTGAATTTAAAGCTCTTACTTACTCTTCTGAGTGTTTCTTATCAAGTTGCAAGTATATTAATGAATGACTGAAGGTGCGAGTAAGTGCTGAAGGAGTTATGGGTTAAGAGTCCGGAATGCGCAGAAAGAAAAAAAATATGTGAGCTCAAATCTTTCCAGGCTGGAATGGGTAGTTACAAGGAATGTTGTACAAAATAAAATGTTACTGGTACTGAAACTTATAAGGTCAAGGAAACAAGACTGGTTGCCAGGCCAAATGGCTTATGTTTTTCTAAAACATTGTTAAGTATTCATGTGCAGCATTAAGCAAAAAGAACAAAAGTCTGCAAGTAAATACTTCACCGACTAGAGTCAATACATGGACTATGGTATGCAGTTAAAATAAGTTATCCGGGTCCCTTTACAAAAAGGGAGGATACGAATAGGTACTAGTAACAGTAAACGTTGTTTCAAAATGGGGAAAAGCAATTCCTACTACAACTTTGACAGTATAGGCAGCAGCAAAAATATTTTCTGTTTTTCAAAATGGCCAAACAAATAAGCAAATGTAAGACCAAAGTGTCACAGTCTAGGTAACAGCCAAAGGACAAGCATACATTCAATTCTCACAGCATAAAGCAAATAAACAATACTGCAATAAAATGATGTATACTACAGGGGAAAGGGCATACTTTCAGTTTTACAATAACTGTGTAAACAGTACTGCAAAAGGTACTAAAATAAAGATACAAAGTGTTAATACCAAAAACACATTTTAATGTTTCAACTAATGTAATTAGCAGGCTTCAGTTTAATGCTTGGTTTGGAAACTGGACTGAGTGCACATTACAGCCATGTATATACAAATGCAAAAACAATCTGTACAAGAAAGTATATTCTGTACAGTATATAGTAAATGGTTTATCTGTGTAAAGAGAGTAACAAGTCAAAGCTTGACATTTGTGACATTGTGAAGGCTGCCAGCCTAGCCAGATAGAATTGTGCAGATAATTCTATCATTTGTAAATATGAATGTAAACTACAGGCTTGTTGTCTTAAATGTAAAGAAATACTGTTTCATGTGGAACTGGAAATAATGTGACAACAGTACACTCTACTGACCATAGTAAAGCCTGTGGTGACCCTTTGAAGTAAATAGTGGTGCCGAAAAGTCTAGATGAAGAAATTCTTTCTATTGTTTTAACCAAGAGTTAAATTGCTAGATTTAAACATGCAAATGTATTTTTATTGCTCTGTTCCTGACCAGCTGCAAGATAACAAAAGGGAGATGTTAAGAATGTAAATGTAGTTAATGTGTAGCCTGGGAACACCAGGAAAGTGTGAAATGATGTGATGTTTTATCAGAACTGCAGTTTCAATTTAAACAGTGAGAACCAGCGATTATTAAGCATTTTTGTCTTGACCATCCAACTCATCAGCACTCTGCCTGTTGTCACATGTAAGTTATTTTAGAAGTGTGTTTTCTTTTAGGAATATCTAGAAATTAGAAATATTAGGCTAAGTGTTTTTCTGTGATGTCAGAACTGTACTACTGAATTATTTTAAGCATTTCTGTGTGATCTCTGAACTCTTGACCAGCACTGTCTGTGTAGTAGAAAGTATTGTCTTGTGGTTTTAATTATTTATTATTAAATATTTTAAAACCTGTTAACTGTGGCTGGTTTGTGTATAGATAATTTAAGCTCTAGAGTACATTGCATATTTATAGAGTTTACTGTCCATGTCACTCCAAATAAGCTTTGCCTGTTTAGTCACATCTACCAATTGGATAATAATAGTGCACAGTAATACTTGGACATCCTTTAAGGGCCTTTGAGTAGCTGATAAGTATTAGTGGGTGGTGGCCAGTGGAACTGCCATATAGTCTGGGAGAAGGGGGCACAGCTGGAGAACCTGTGCCAGCCTTCCCCAGGAGTGTCTGTGTGGTTGTATAAACACTTATCTCAATGTGCACGTGTGTGTGTGTGTGTGTGTGTGTGTGTGTGTGTCAGCTACTTGGGCAGGGACATGAAACACTGGTTGGACAGATAGGGTGCTAGAGGTTTTAACTTGCCCACTAGGCTGAGATCTGGATCCTATAGCTGTGCCAGTGGGAAGTCTTATTGGGGACCTGGAGAGGAAGGGAGCGACCAGACCCCAGACTGACTGTGATCTCTGTGTGTTGTTAAGAGAAATTGCATTTTACTGTGTGTATTTGTTATCCATTCTTCCTATATGAGACGCCCTCTCTGGTGTTAGTAGTGAGGATTGAGGCTCCTTGATTGCTGGGCCAGGGCATGGGCGTCACATATTAATTGGTGGCAGTGGTTGGGATAAGATATCCTCACATATTAATTATTTGGCAGTGGTGGGATATCCACATCACATATTAATTAGTTGGCAAATACTAATTGGCTTGTATTGATGTGGGTAGAGTGAATCCTTTAGCTTGTTTACAGTGAGCTTTGAAGGTGTTTTGTACTCTAAAATAGCCATGCAGTGAATAGTCAGAGTACAGATCACAATTGTTTTGTTTCTTTTGTTAGCTTAGTTAGTCAGGGTAAGCAGGCAGCATGTCAGCAGAGGAGTATGGAAAGCTGACAAGGAGCCAGCTTGCGGAGATGTGCCAGGCTAAGGGACTAGTGCATGGAAACCTGACTAAGGCAGACCTGATTGCAGCCTTGGTTACAGCTGCATGAGAAAACAGCAACCAGGAGGACAGTCAGACTGGCAATGGAGATATAATTCCCTTGGAGAATGGACAGTTCAACCTTTCTTCAGTGAACTTAAAAATCCAGCTGGAGCTAAAGAGACTTGAGTTGGAGGCCAGGCGTGTGGAATTAGAAGCAAATGAGAGACTGCGACGTTTGCAGGCTGAGGAAAATGAGAAACTGTTACATCTGCAAGCTGAGAAACAAGAGAGGCAGAGGCAGCATGAGAAGGAGATGCTGACTCTTCGCCAGAGTCGTGGAGGTAATGGGGAAAGAAGTAATTGGACCCCAGAAGCACAAAATGTCAGTAAATTTCTTCCGCAGTTTAACGAGGGGGATAATTTTGATAGTTTCATTCATATGTTTGAGAGGGTATGTAAACAGTATGAAGTTCACCAAGGGCTCTGGGTATGGTTCTTGACCCCCTTACTCCATGGTAAAGCTGTAACTGTTCTGTCCAAAATGTCTGACGTTGCATGTTTTGATTATACTGCTGTAAAGAAATGTCTTTTAAAACTGTTAAAGCTAATACCTGAAATGTATAGGAAAAAGTTTCTTGAGCATAGAAGCAAGGCAGATGAGAGTGTGTGTAAATATGTTGCTGAATTGAGCACTTATTTCCATAGGTGGGTGAGTGGATATCAGGTCACCACTTTTGAAGGGCTGGCAGACCTTTTGGTGAGGGAACAGGCCCTTAGCACTTTGCCTGAGCACATGAGGAACTGGTTAGCTGATAGACAATGTGCTTCTTCAGATGAGTTGGGGAAGAAAGGAGACCTATACCTGGCAAGCAGGGCAGCCTTGCACAGGAATGGGACCCCCAGTACTGCTGATGGATCTCAAGGAACCCATGGTGGGCAGCACAGACTGCCACAACAGAATCTGCCAGTAGTGGGGGAAGCCACTAGTCCAGGTACATGTCCAGGAGCTAGGGTTAAATGTTTTGAATGCAACCAGTGGGGCCATGTGGCGTACAGGTGTCCACGGAGGCAAGGTGGGGAACCGAAGTTGAGGAAGCCAGTAAGTGGGAAAGACAAAATGCCAATAGTAGGTTGTCTTGGGACAACAAGGGTACCAAACTACCACCAGAGGCTATATCCTGTTGTAGTGATTGGCAAAGAGGCCATTGCCAAGTGAGACACAGCCTCTGATATAACCATTGTAAAGCCTGCAATGGTTACAGAGGAGCACTACATGCCTGGGAAGTCTACTCCAGTCAGAGCTTTAGGAGGGATCCCATTCCAAATACCTTTGGCTAAGGTTCACTGTGACCTGGAGGGTGGAAAAGGAAGCCAGCAAGTAGGTGTGTTTGAGGATATACCTGCAGATGTCCTGATAGGGAATGATTTTGATAGTGCAGTTTCCTGTGCTTGTGCAGTTACACACAGTCAGGCTTGGAGACAAGCATGTGGGTCTGGTAGCCAGGGGGAGACCCAGACAGACTGCATACTTGCAGCCAGGACTGCTGAGGTGGTTACTTTAGGGAGGGAGCTACTCTGTAGCAGTGAGACTGAAGGTGAGCCACAGCTGCTTGTGGGTACTGATAGTCCCTTGGACAGAGTGACTGCAAAGGTAGCGGTGAGTAGTAGTAGTACCCAGTCTGACAGTGAGGCACTGCTGTCAGAGGATGCCATACTTCCAGTGGAAGGGGAGCTGGGAAGGGTTACAAGGAGAGTGTTGAGACAGGCTCAGCTCTCTGGCCCTACATTGCAAGGCCTGAGGCAGGTAGCTAGGGAGGCACCTGATTCTCAAGGAAAGGAGGAATTGTATACTGGGACAAAGGGTTACTGTACAGAGAGTGAACCACTGAGGGAGGGCTAGAAGGTGAGAGAGTACAGTAGTTGGTAGTGCCCAGAGCCTACCATCTGGCGCTTCTAGCCATAGCCTATGATATTCCCTTTGCAGGTCATATGGGCATAAAATGTACAAAAAGGCGTATTATGCAGAACTTCTATTGGCCTGGAATTTACAGAGATGTAACAGTGTATTTGCAGGACCTGTGAGCAGTGCTAAAAGGCAGGAGACAAGGTGAGAGCTCCTTTGATGACTTTGCCTGTGATTGAGAAGCCATTTCAGAGGGTAGCTATGGATATTATGGGTCCCCTGAGTACCCAAAGTTCCACAGGGCAAATGTATATCCTAGTGGTAGTGGATTATGCTACACGATACCCTGAGGCAGTGGCTGTGTCCTCCACTGAGACAGAGAAGGTGGCAAATGCTTTGTTAGAGATTTTCAGCAGGGTAGGTTTCCAAAAGAAATACTGTCTGACAGAAGTGCCAATTTCATGTCAGACCTGCTGGCTTGTCTGTGGAAGTCCTGTGGGGTCAAGCACATGAAGACCACCCCTACCATCCCCAGACTAATGGTGTTGTTGAGAGGTTAAACTCTACAATCAAGTCCATGCTACTGGCATTTGAAGATCAGTTTAAGAGGGAGTGGGACAAATATTTACCCCATGTGCCGTTTACTTACAGAGAGGTTCCCCAGGAATCCACAGGTTTTTCACCCTTTGAGTTGCTGTACGGGCATAGGGTGAGGGGACCTCTAGATTTAATTTGAGATGGGTGGGAAGGTGAGTGTGAGTTTCACAAGGAATCTGTTGTGGCATACGTCCTAAACCTCAGGACAAGGCTTAGGGAACTCATGGGCGTGGTCCAGGAGAACCTGGCAGAAGTCCAACAACAGAAAAAGTGTGGTATGACAGGAATGATTGAGCTAGAGCGTATGCTGTGGAGCAGCAGATAATGGTTCTCATTCCTGTCGGACACAACTAGCTGCAAGCAGTTTGGGAGGGTTCCTACAAGGTGGTAAGAAAGGTAAGTGATGTTAACTACATGGTGGAACTGCTAGGCAGACAGCAGGGGCACAAATTGTACCATGTTTACATGATGAAACCTCACCATGATAAGGAGGCCCTTGTGCTGAGCATTTGCAGTGGATTGCAGGACGAGTCTAAGGGAGATCTGGGGACTCATCTCCTCAGTGAGGCTCGGGCTGACACCTCAGTGGAAGAGGTAGCAATGTCCCAGCAGCTATCTCCTACCCAGGTTCGAGAAATCAGAGCAGTGTTGCAGGAATTTGGGTACATGTTCACTGGGAAACCAAGGTGCACCCACCTGGTGCAGCACCAGGTGGATACAGGACCCCAAAGGCCTATTAGACAGGCCCCTTATAGAGTGCCTGAGAGAGTGTCAAACAGACTCTGAGGGAGGAAGTACAGGAGATGTTGGAACTAGGGGTGATTCAAGAGTCCAACGGTCCCTGGGCCTCCCCAGTGGTGCTGTTGCCAAAGAAGGATGGCAGCACCAGGTTCTGTGTGGACTACAGGAAATTAAATAATCACACAGAGTCAGATGCTTACCCCATGCCTAGGACAGATGAGGCCTTAGAGCAGCTGGGTGGGGCTAGGTATTTTACAACCATTGATCTTACCAAGGGTTACTGGCAGGTGCCCTTGACTCCCAAGGCTAGAGAGAAGTCAGCCTTTGTGACTCCTTTTTCTTGTGTGAGTTCACAAAGATGCCCTTTGGTATGAAGAATGCCCCAGTGACTTTCCAGAGGCTGGGAGATCATATCCTAGTAGGAGCCAGAGGGTTTGCCCTTGCTTACCTAGAGGATATTGCCATCTACAGCCATTCCTGGTCAGAACACCTTCAGCATCTCAGGGAGGTGCTGGGCAGACTACAGAGGACAGGGTTGACCATTAAGCCGAGCAAATGTCAGGTGGGTATGGTGGAGGTCTCCTACCTAGGACATAGAGTGAGGAGTGGTAAGATAAGGCCAGAACCTGCCAAAGTGGAAGCCATTCAGGTATGGCCTGCACCTGTTACTAAAAAGCAGGTGAGGGCATTTGTAGGGACAGCAGGGAACTGCAGCAGGTTTGTCCCAGTTATAGTACCATAGCTGATCCCCTCACAGGCCTGACAAGGAAGAACATGCCAGATAAGGTAGTGTGGACCCCAGCATGTGAGCAGGCATTCCAGAAGCTTAAAGAAGCTTTGGGAGGACCCCCATGTTAGCCAGTCCAGATTACAGCAAAGAATTTGTTGTGCAGGTGGATGCTTCAAATCATGGGGTGAGGGCTGTACTTAGTCAGATTTCTTCAGAGGGAGAAGAGCACCCAGTGGTTTATCTCAGTCACAGGCTCCAACCCAGGGAGGAATGCTGTGCAGTGTAGAAAAGGAATGTCTAACCATAGTGGGGGCACTGCAAAAACTTCAGCCTTATCTGTATGGAAGGAAATTCACTGTTATGACAGATTACAACCCCCTAACATGGTTAAATAGAGCCAGCCAGCAAAATGCCAAGTTGCTAAGATGGAGCCTGGGGTTGCAAGCATATGTCAGTGCAGCACCGCAGTGAGATTAGCAATGCCAATGCAGATGGGCTCCAAGACAGGGAATGGGGTGAAGTACACTCAGATAGACCTAACCCTCTCAAGCGGTGTTTCTCAAGGGTCACTTGAAAAACTAGCTTGAGTTCTCTGGGGGGGGGGGGGGAGAAATGTGAAGGCTACCAGCCTAGCCATATAGAATTGTGCAGATAATTCTATCATTTGTAAATATGAATGTAAACTACTGGCTTGTTGTCTTAAATGTAAAGAAAAGAAATGCTGTTACATGTGGAACTGGAAATAAATGTGACAACTGTGCACTCTACTGACCAAAGTAAAGCCTGTGGTGACCCTTTGAAGTGGACAGTGGTGCCAAAAAGTCTACATGAAGAAATTATTTCTATTGTTTTAACCAAGAGTTAAATTGCTAGATTTAAATATGCAAATGTATTTTTATTGCTCTGTTCCTGACCAGCTGCAAGATAACAAAAGGGAGATGTTAAGAATGTAAATGTAGTTAATGTATAGCCTGGGAACACTAGGAAAGTGTGAAATGGTGTAATGTTCTATCAGAAATGCAGTTTCAATTTAAACAGTGAGAACCAGAGATTATTAAGCATATTTGTCTTGACCATCTAACTCATCAGCAGTCTGCTTGTTGTCACATGTGAGTTATTTTAGAAGTGTGTTTTTTTAGGAATAGCTAGAAATTAGAAAGATTAGCCTGTGTTTTTCTGTGATGTCAGAACTGTACTACTGAATTATTTTAAGTATTTATGTGTGATCTCTGAACTCTTGATTAGCACTGTCTGTGTAGTAGAAAGTATTGCCTTGTGGTTTTAATTATTTATTATTAAATATTTTAAAACCTTTTAACTGTGTCTGGTTTGTGTAGAGATCATTTAAGCTCTAGAGTACATTGCATATTTATAGAGTTTACTGTACATGTCACGCCAAATAAGCTTTGCCCGTTTAGTCACATCTACCAATTGGATAATAATATTGCATAGTAATAATTGGAAACCATTTTAAGGGCCTTTGAGTATCTGATAAGTATTAGTGGGTGGTGGTCAGTGGAACTACCATATAGTCTGGGAGAAAGGGGCACAGCTGGAGAACCTGTGCCAGCCTTTCCCAAGAGTGTCTGTGTGGTTGTATAAACTCTTATCTCAAAGTGCGTGTGTGTGTGTGTGTGTGTGTGTGTGTGTGTGTGTGTGTGTGTGTGTGTGTGTGTGTGTGTGTGTGTGTGTGTGAGCTACTTGGGCAGGGATATGAAGCACTGGTTGGGCAGAGAGGGTGCTAGAGGTTTTAGCTTGCCCACTATGCTGAGATCTGGACCCTGTAGCTGTGCCAGTGGGGAGTCTTATTGGGGACCTGGAGAGCAAGGGAGCGACCAGCCCCAGACCGACTGATCTCTGTGTGCTCTTAAGGGAAATTGCACTTTACTGTGTGTATTTGTTATCCTTTCCTCCTATATGAGACACCCTCTCTGGTGTTAGTGGTGAAGATTGAGGCTCCTTGATTGCTGGGCCAGGGCATGGGTGTCACAGACATATTTGTTTTTTTTTTTTTCAAAAAAGCAAGACTGTAATGCCTTTGCAATAAAATCCTCAAGCATTGTCAGTAAATTACTGTATAGGACATCATGGTATAAAGTCATATTCAGCAATTGCAAAATACAGCTCATAACTGCTAATGCTTGTTATCATTGTGTTGACAATATAAAACTGTGTTAACTTGCTGTATCAAAAGAAAACTAAAGGTTTTGTTTCCCAATGTGTTTCTAGTTAATAGCAATATAACGTGACTAAAAAGTACATACTAATTTAGACAGTTTTGTACTTAAAATAAAACAGAGGAAATTTATACAGTGACAAATATGTTTAAAAATGTATAAATGCATGTGCACATCTATTTGCTAGTTAGATGCATATACATGTATTTCTGTTTGCTAGCGTACATATATTCTGGTACAGCTTGAGACAAGCTGAATGTTCAGTGTCTGGAACGTGCTTCAAGGACTATAGGTAAAAATGCAGCTGCGAGACAAGGCACAACACAGACATCTGCATTTCATTTGCATCATTTTGAACATCAAAACAGAAGGAATTACAATATTTCCTGAATAAAACTTAGTTAAGAAAATGCTACACAAAATAGAACACAAGACAATTTCAGTTGTAAAAAGCATACAGCTTTGGATAGCATTTAACACAAATATAACACCATGGTTAGCTGAACAAGGTCAAGCATAGATAAAAGTAGAAAAATAATCAAAGACTAACATAAACATTTCTGTAAACAGCTCTATCTCTATTAGATGCTGTACATTATCTCAGAAATGTAACAGTTCTGGCAAGGGAAGACATCATGCAAAAATGTCACAGTGTGCAGACAATAACACAAAAATAAGAATAAACATGGGGAAAAAAGGTATGATTTCTACCAATACTCTGTATTTGTATGAACAACACGGTAATACAAGAAAAGGACCATGGGTTAAAATACGTACCATTTTGGGTAACAGGCCAGTGCCTCATGTAGATCATAAGGTAAAAATACCATCCACTTGTACTATGATAGGACAACAGTACCAGAAAACAATATTGTACTTCAATATTACATTTCCAGGTTTTAAAGATACCAAATGCAGATTTAAAAGAGCTTGGTATGAAAACTAGTACGACAAAATATCTCACAGATTGTAGATTTACAAGTACAATGGAATCCTACCATTTAGTAAGTCATTACAAATATCTTTTATAGATTACAGTTTAGTACTAATGTATCTAAATATGTAAATGGACAGTATTGCCTTCAAATTTCAAAATGTTTGTTAAAGTGGCACCACAGTTTGTATGTGTGGTTTCAAATAACCCAGTGTTAATAGTAAAAGACTAAAACAGAAGCTGATACTGCCCATAATTGGTAGGACATATTCACAAGATGGTCCTCATCTGGGACCAAATTGCTAAATTGGTTAATACATCCTGTGTTGATAGTTTTAGGGGTCATAATAATGACAGCTTAAAATTGTTTAATATGCTGCAGGTTGCAAAGAGTTGCAATAACTTAGCAAAGTCTTTTCTTTAACTGAAGTTTAGTCCGTTCCTCAAAAAAATACAATAAGAGGGAACTGCAATAATAATAGTTGTTGTTGTTTGTCTTTCGGCTTTTCCCGGTAAGGGGTCGCCACAGTGGAACTCCGGTCCGCTAATGATTGGCAGTAGATTTTTATGAAATGCCGAGGTGCCAGCTCGACACCCAACCTTCAACGAAGGCATGCCCATTTACGCACGCATGTCTTTCGAACGCTACCCAACCGCGGGGAGGACATGCAGACTCCACACAGAAGGCACTCCCCCAAGCCAAGCCGAGAATCGAACGGGAGAACCTCTTGCTGTGAGGTAACAATGCTACCGCCGTACCACCATGGCTACAACTGAAATAATAATAGTATTCTGTTTTATTTAGTATATTCACTGTCTTTTCAAAACTGTTGCTAGCATAAGTATTAACTTGAATAAAAGCTGCAAGAATGATATGAAATATAAAGGGTTAATTTAGAATAGTAAAATTATGAAGTAGTAAGGTTGCTGGCAAACATATATAGCTTAATTAGATATTTGCATCCATGTAACGGAGTATGTTATTGAGAAAAAAAGTCTGTAAAAATAGCTGTGCATATGGCAGCTGGAAGGACATCAACAAAGTAAAGATATGTAACATCAAGCAAGATAAAGTTAGAACATCAAGTTTCAGATAGTGCTGGAACACCACGTTTCAGATAATGCAAGACTGAGTTTCCCTGGACCACTGAACTTGAAAAATAATCAAGGACAAATCACAAATTAGAAGAACAAAGAAAAGTGTTATTTAAAGGAAGATTGTAATACATGAGACTGAGAAAAAAAGTCAGACTTTTGGTTTAAATATGTGTGTGTATAAACAAGCTTTGGGAATTTGCCATAGAGAGCTGACAGCATCTGTATTGCATGCTTGTAGATCCAAACGAAAAATGTAACAGTAAAGTTGTACTAACTGAAGCAGTTTTTCTCAGTGTATTTATTGTACTTAGTACAATACAGTATTAAAGTAGTTGGTCATACTAAGAGTTAATATACTGTGGCAAGAAACCAAAAGAAGACGTGCGTATATAATTTTTCACTTTGAACTTGTATAAAACTAAAATGCAATTTTTTTTTATAAAAATAAAATGATCTGCTACAGAAATATTAAATAAAATATAACCAGAATAATACTGTTTTGTTTATATTAACATTTAAACTTGTTAAAAAAAATCTGCTTGTATAATCACATTCTACACAGCTATGTTCCCAGTTGGTCATTGTGATCCAGTGACCAAAATGTCTTATCTGTCTATAAACCTAGCAAATCTGCTGGACATTATCTGTACTTTCACAAGATTGCTAAGACCTAAAACTCCTTACATGTAGCCATCAGGTCTATACCCTCCCTGCCATCTTTCAAAACTGCTCTGAAAGACTTCTTAGCTAAAATCTGACTATGTTCTTGCTCAAAACCAGGATAAACTATATCCCTAAACGTGAACAAGTACCTTTTCATTCCTTATACCTCCTTACTCTCCTTTCTTCACTTGCTTCTTTACTGCTATCAGAGTCTCTTCCCTGACATTCTCTCTAAATATAGCATATGCCTGTTTCTCCATCACTTCATATTACAATTCCTGTTTCTATTAGACTAACTTGCCTTTAATTTGTCTACACACTGTCTAAACTTTCTCTAAATATTAAATAATTGGCATATAACTTGTATTGATTCTTAACCAATGTTTCATATTATGTCCGATTTGGTGTAACAATTTAAACTTCAGATGTTTTGTTTTATTTTTGAAGATTGCAAAATTGTTCTTAAAATGTTTTGTAATAATTTGGAGCTTTTCTCCCTGGGCCTCCACTGAAAATGGGCTTCTTCTTAGTTGGACTTTCACGATAATCAAATGTTGTGACCTTTTCACTCATTGTTTGTTTGTTAGTTGGGATATTTTGCAGACACCCTAATGGTAATGGACATCAGCTGGGTATAACAGCTCGGTGTTTCTAATGCTTAGTCAAACAGTCCGCTTGTGCTGTGCTGATGTGGTCATAAGGTCGAAACATGTATGTCCACAGCTAGTGGGGTTTTACTTTATTGGCCTGAATTTGTCCATTAAACGACTTAAAAAGAAAAAGTCATGGTCATTCAGAATTTCCAATTAGCTGAATCATCTGATGCTCGTAAGGGTAATTTGCATATATCCCATGTGCCTCTAATACAAGAGGATTGAGGGGTCACTCGGTGGAAATTCTAGCTTGGCTAGAATTTTCTCTTAGTTTTTACTGACAATCAAATGTTAATAAATAAGTATCCTTCAGAAAAAGCACGCTAACACAAAACTTGTTATTCTAATGTTTAAAAATACAATATTTTAAATCTGTGCCTAGTTTTGAGTCTTTGTTGCCCCATTATTTAAGGCTTTATCCATATTTCTTGTGTTAGGAAGTTGAGAGGTATGCTAGTAATACTGTCCCAATCTGCAGAGTTTCCAGACACTGGTATAATAGACAGGTATTTAATGTACAGTTCTCTGAATCACACTTTTGTTAATTGTGGTTATTATTCATGGGGGCTTTGTCCTTGCTATAAGATGCAGTGATATCAAAATGTGTTATACTAAGTATGGGTTTATATGGAAATTAAGTCCCCTTTCTGGATGTTGATGGGACATTGCTACCACAAAGTGTTGACTTTGTATTATATTGATTGCCATTCGTTTTTGACTAACAGAGGCTTTTGATGCAATTTCTTTCTGGCCTCATCCCATGGTTCTGCGGTATAGAGTAGTAGGGTAGTATTCAGTGTCAATAAACTTTATTTACAACGGAAGTGTCAGAAAACAAAAAATATCCAACCTATACTAGAATTGTCAGCTGCAATGAACTGTAACTATAAATATAGTTTTCCACAGAGAAGGTGAGCCATTGATGTATCTTACCCATTCCTGCTCATTGTCCTGAAATCCAGCTGCTAGCCCAGCAAACAAAAAAAATGAACCAAAATGTATGTCAACAGTAGAATTTGCATCTTAGAAATCTGATAAAAAGTATTAACACAGAAGTTTCAAACTTATACTGTTATGTAAGCCTCGAGTACACATATGGCCTGTATTAAAACTGCATATGCAAAGTAAAGGGGGAAAAAAGCAACTTAACCTTTTAAACCCATTAAGGTCATTAACAGTCTCTGCAAAGAGAATTATGTGCACCAAAAAATATTCACTGAATTTGTAATTTTCAACAATAAAATGTGTGTAAGCAGTGCATTGCTTAAACAAAGCACAGAGATATATAACTAATGTGCTTCCACACACACACACACAACTACGTTTTCTCTGGTCTCACAGAGCCACACACTCATACACACACTTACTTTGTCATTCAGTAACACACATACTTTATCTGTTATATGAATGGCTAGTTTAAATTACACACATACACACTTTCTCTCATAAAAACGAACCACTAGTTTAACTAACACACATACTTGTACACTTCTACACTCATAAACTCACTCACACTTACCTGAGCACAATACCTCTCAAACTCTTAGAGCAAGAAATCTGGACAAAGCCATAAATAAATGAGGGACAAATGCCCAAAAATAGGGACATTTTTTAAATATTGCTTTTACAAACTTAGAAGGTTGATAGAATAACAGGTTTTGCATTAGCATGAATTTTCTGAAGGGTATGAATTTTGAAACTCAAATGTCCGTCATTATTTTCTATCTTCAGTCTCTAAATTATTTATCACTAATTTGCCAGAAATCCATAATTTTCTGAAAAACGGACCAAAAACATTAGGCAAAAATCTGGACAATGGACATTCTGTGAAAATCTTTACAGTTGAGAGGTATGGCTTTGGCCAAAATGAGTAAAGCAACTGCTGTCAATATATGGCATACTTGTAAAAAAAAGATTAGCTGTGGCAAAATGAATTATATCACTTTAATACTTTGTATGTTATTTTGATTTTGTGACTGTCATGCAACAACTCTGAGGTGAGAGCAGATACGGTGAAATCTTCTAAAAACTGACAGAAGAAATATCTCTAGAGGAAGACAAAGAATGATATCAAAGCGACTATGACTGTTGTCTTGCAGAGAGGACTAAACAATCCATTTCTCTCTTCTGTAAATAGCCACTTACATAAAAACGTATCAGTTTTAAACTTTTATGAACTAAATGTAAGTAGTAATCAGCAACCCTCCCCCATCTGTGAATGTAGAAGAGCAGCATATTTGTTTGTTTCCAGATACACTTATGGGATTTAAAACAAGGTTAGGTAACTGCAAAGAAACATGCTCTTAGCACTCTGTGCACAATATAACATGAACTGTAGATGCATAGATATAAACACAGCACATGTTTGTATGTCAAATTCAGCAGAATACTTTGTGTTGCCAAATGGTGAATGTGCGAGCACACATGCATGTGTGTGTATGAACAGCAGAAAAGTACCTCCACCACAGGCTTCAGATTGAAGCACTCAGTATGGTATTGCCTTTTGTATTTTTAATTTAATACTCAGCATTAATGCTGATTCTGATTTGAGGTTGAAAGCCGTTCTGTTTAGGATACAGGTGTGCTGTGAACTATATTGGCATTTATGTGACAAAGGGGTTTCAGGTCCTGGTTATTGCATACCATTTTGTTGCAAATAAGAACTACATGAATTATTGAGAGGAAATTACTTTGCGTGCTCAACACTTTTTTCAACGTTTCAGTAGTACTTGTACGGCTAATTTAAATTCAACAGTAAGTGCGGACTGAGTTTACATCTGAGTCAATTTGCGTGCATGTGAAGCACTCATGTTCCTCCTTAAAGGAGAAGATGCTTCCACCATGGAGTGTTTTTTTTTTTAATTTATTGTTGAAGATTCTTAAAGTGAGAGGGAGGTCACCCCCCCACCTCGCCCTATGGTTCCGGTGCCCTTGTACACCAAAACTGAGATTTAAAGAGACCAATCGGGAATTTGTGGTTCCTTATTATTTTGATCTCAAAACTGGGAAATACCAAGGAATTCTATAAGTTGAGAGGTATGGACAGGAGCACAGATCTGTGAGATGTAGTTTTGGAAATTTAATACAAGTAATAGCAGCATAATCCATGTTATAGGCTGCCTGTTGATAGCAGACTTTTAAACAACTGTTTTTTTGGGGGTTTTTTCACTTTTATAGTGAAGCAGGACATTGCTCCAAGACTCATATTTAGGGTTAATATAAGGTGTAAGATGATTGACATGTACATATTTGTAGTGTCCTAAACTGAATTAAAAAAAAATCCACAGTGCATTGCTCTACTCCTGTATGGTATAACAGACTTTACGGTTTTCCATACTATGCATGCTATAAATTTTAAAGTGCTTTAGTAAAATTAAAGGTTATGTTGCTTGTATCTTCCTCACCTTCATCTGTTAATGTCTGAGCTATGTCAGTTAGGCCTTATGCACAAAACCCTAGGGTGGGCGGTGTTCCCAGCTAGGCATCACCATAAACCATTCCAAGTCTCAGCTTTGTCCAGTACAAACTCTTGACTTTATAGGAGCGCTTCTAGATACAAAATCACAAGTGGCAAGCCGACTTCAGACAAGATTGGAGACTTAAGGAGTCATGTATTACACATCCTTATTCTTCATTCAACTCCAGCCAAATTCATCTTGTAACTCTTGGACTCCATGGCAGTTTCCATAGTTCTAGTTCCTTTGGTGTTTTCACATGAGAATACTACAATGGACCGTAGTGGTACAGTGGTCAGTAAGACATCCCCATTCACATCATAAATGTTTACAGACCACACATCAGATGGTGAATTCATGCTTCCTTTACCCAAGGCCCTAGTGCCTACAGACACCTCCCAGTTGGGGTGGAGGGCATTATTTCAGAAGTGCAGTTCAAGGCCTGTGGTCTCTGACTGAGGCCAGTTTTTACATCAGTGTCCTAGAAATGAGACCAATCCTATATGTGTTGCAGGTGCTTCAAGATGTTCTTCCTCTAGGGATGTTTACAGTTCAGATGGATAACATGTCGGTAGTCTGGTACATTAATAAGCAAGGGAGAACCAAATCTTACCCACTTTACATGGAGGCAATAAAAGTGTGGCAATGGGTGATCTCTTCTAACTGCTTTCTCTTAGTAATGGACATTCCGAGAAAATCCATTGTGCTAGCAAACGAACTGAACAGGTCCATTTTATTTTATCAGTGGCAGACTTGATCTTTTGCCAGAGGGGTCAACCATGGTGCGATCTTGTTGCCTGACCCAAAGTGCAGCAGGTAATTTGCCCTGAACCTCTGAGGGGAGTCAGTGATATATGGTCTAGTTCATGATTGGCCCTGTGATCAACTATACGTCTTTCTTTCCACTCTTCTTATCTCCAAATTTATTCAGAAAGCTTACCAATGGAATACCAAGGTGATCCTCATTGACAAATTCTGGCCTTGCCAGGTATAGTTCCGCTTGCCTCCTTGGGTGTTAGAGCCTCTTCAGGACTTTCTGTCTCATCCTTCTGGGCTGCCTCGCCCAGACATACTATCCCTCAAACTGACTTCATGTTTTTTCCACTTCCAGTGATGGCAAGAAGTTCCAGGCTCTCCTCCCCTGTTCATCATATCTTTATGTCATCCCAAAAAGGTTCTACAAGGAAACTTTATCAAATTAAATGGAAAATGTTCTCTATTTATTTGGGCCCTTCAGAGACGGTTAGACCACCTTTACCATGCCAGTTACAGCTATTCTTGATTTTCTAGCTTCCATTTTCACTGAAGGCACTAGTTGTTTGACTGTTAAGGTGCAGTTGGCTGCCATCTCAAATTTTCACCTGGGTGTAGATAGTACATCCTTAGCTTCCTTAAAATTGTGCAAAGCCTTAATTAAAGGTGCCCTACAACTTTACCCCCAGTAAAAGATCCTGTACCTCCATGGGATCTTACACTAGTTCTTCAGGACCTAGGCCCCCTTTGAACCATCAGCAAAAACAGAATTAGAATTTTTGTCGTGGAAAACTCTTTTTCTAGTTGCCATTATCTTCCTCAACTAGACAGGTATCCAAACTCCAAGCACTCTCTTCTCAACCATCTTACCTACTTTTTCAGAGAGACAGGGTTTCACTTCAGACTAACACTTCTTTTCTATCTAAGGTGGTGTCAGAAAATAGCATCAACCAGTCAGTCAGCCTACAAGTCTTCTTTCCAAACTTCTCAAAGAAAGGAGAATACATGCTTCATTTATTAGATGTTCACAGACACCTCAGATTGTACATGTGCAAGACTAAAGATATGAGGAAGTCAGAACAACTGTATGTTTCCTTTTCTAAAGCTAAATTAGATAAAGCAGTGTCAAAAGTGACTCTAGCCGGGTGGCTTATTGATTGCATTACCTTTACTTAAAGAAACAAAGGCCTGTCATTACCTAAACATCCTAAAGCACACTACACCAAGTCTATGGCCACATCTTCTGCTTTTTGGTCTAAAGCATCTACAGATTACATCTGTGAAGCTGCTACATGGTCCAGCGTTCATACCTTTATAGTTCATTACTGGTTGGATATATTATCAAGGAAGAGGTCAGCATTTGGCTCTGCGGTAGTCTGGAATATCCCACTCAAGATTACTGTAGCTGGGGACTGTGTTCCATCATTTGAGGAATGGATGGAAAAGACAACATCAGATGTTATAGTTATGTACTCACCATAAACCTGCATCTGTGTTGTCTGTTTTTGTCCTTCCTCAACTTCCCACCACCTTTCCCTCTTCCCTTTTTGTCTAGACCCTGCTGTGACCCTGAGGGATATTCCTGACTAGTTTATGCTTTGTGGACTCCAGAGTTTTCCTTCTCTAATTTCTTCCCTATTTTTCACATTTTCACCCTTGGGGTTACTTAACTCAGAAATTTCTACTGGCTACCTTTTTCCATTTTGGCGTTATGGTTGACTAAATTGAGGGCAAACTCGATCTGAAATAACTCACAAGTAGCTGGAGGATTATGGGTAAGAGGACGAGCTTGGAGCCTAAAGTCTGTCAAGTGGCCGGGGATGGATCCAAGGGTTGGATTCGAGACCCATCAGTTGAAGATGGATGAAAACAGACAACACAGATGCAGAGTTATGATGAGTACACAACTATAATATATCCTATGTCTCTCTTATTTACTCACTGCAGGAGCTTACTTTGCCTTCCAGTGTGCATTTGTGCTTCCATATATACTCGTTGAAGGTGAGAGGCTAGTGCATGAAAGTCAAGTGTATGTTCCTCTGCCATATTCAGCATGCTGTGAATCTTTCCGTCACTGGACATTAGCACTGTAGATTACCAAACCACATCGCTACCTCTGGATGGGCAAGCCAGCATTAGTAATTCACTTCTACACTTCCCTTTTGGTTTCTTCATTTCTCAGGTCACTGGCTGATCCTTGGTCACCTTGGAGCAGTCAGGACTCTATCTTGCAGTTTTGCAGAGGTAGGGATGTGCCATGTAGTTCTGAAACTAACAAGTGTAAAACTGGTAACTTCACTGGCAACTTTTTTCCATCATAGGAGACTGGACTAGTACCTGAAATATGGAGAAAAGCATATGTGGTGCCCTTTAACAAAGTTGCAAATATGAGAGAGGCAGAAAACTATAGATCAGTTACCTTGCCCTCAGTGGTTGGAAATTTAATGGAATCATTTATAAAGAAAGTAATTATAAGTAAGTTAATGGCTACTAGATCTAAAACAGCATGTGGTCACAGCAGGAAAGCTGTTTCAGAAAGATCTAAATCTAAGTGATTCCTTTGATCAGGTCACTAAAGTAACCGACAAGCAAGCTGTGGGCAAGGCCTGCATAGATTTTTGTATTAAACCTGCAAATGAACTAAATGTCTTTGCTGTGATTTGAAGTAAATTCCATTGAAGTACTGTTGTTATGTTATCAGCTCTGCCACTATGATTGCTGAACCTTGTACATCCTTATCAATAATAATCCTTGCCTTTGCACAGTCCACTGGTAGTAGAGAGAAATTAGTACAAATATTACAGAAATTTTGGTTGCTTGTAACTGAACACTTAAAACAAAAACAAGTGCGTCATCTGACATTTGAACTTAGGCCTTTAGAAATACCATCCTGGCTGTAGAATCAGATGGATTACTGTACAGTTGACACACTGTTATCCCTGGGCACACAGTCTTTTCCAGTGAGTAGCAACTCAGCTGCAACACAGACAATTACTGATTAGAATCACAAAGGAAAAAAAAAGTCTGCATATTATGGAACATATGCAAGTCAAAATGACAGTCAATTAAATGCCTCATTTGGCACTTGGACCAAAATACCACAGACACAGTTGGACCACTTATATTTTTGTCACTTGTTTGTGACAGTTGGTGGCATAACTGGACTGATGTTGCAAAAGAATGTGTTTCAAGACTGTAGGTTCATAGGCTCATAGAAAATTACTAGGCTAATCGCTTAAGAGCTCTTACAAGCCTAGCCAATCTAACCCAATTTTATCCAGTATATGACCCCTAGGGGCAAGAGGGTAGCATGGATGTGTGCCTGTGCATTGAGTATCTTACAGATTGCCCTGTCCATAAGGGACACAGGCAGTACCCCAGGTGTGAATTTGCGATTTCCCATCCATTAATCCAAACTGGATTTGAAGAGGGCCGGGGAAGGGCTCTGCTTAATATGAATAGGAAGCATGTTCCAAAGAAGGGGCAATATCTGCCTCTGCAGAATGTTTTGTTGGAGTCGCTGATTAGGTTTATATCCCTAGATCGGGTGACCCTCATGTAGTCTGACTTGCAGATGCATAGCAGCTCCATGAAGGTTGGATTTGTGAGTGCCTTGTAGGTCAGGCATAGGTCACCCCCATATTAATCAGTAGCAGACAGAGTAAAGGGATAGGGCTTTGTGAAGAGTCTCTTAAGTGCTACAACAGTTGTATGTGCCTAGTCAAGTGCATGCCAAATGGCGCATTGTACTCGATTATTGGTTTAATGAGGTCCGAGTACAGTAGGACTATAATTTCCTTGGATCTGGATGTTGTACCTTTACTTATAAGTTGTGCCACATGAAAGGACTTTCTCAACACTGTGGACAGATGGCAGTTAGAGTTCAGGCTACTATCTAGCTGTATACCTAGATCTCTCATGTCTGAGACTACTCTTATGGGTGTGCTTTTGATGTTGTAATTTGCAGGGGTATGTGACTTCCCAAAGAGTATGCTAATGCATATTTTCACATTAAAATTTAGGCTATGGTTCTGGCACCAATCATTTGTCTGATCTAGACCCTCATGAAGGATATCTGCATCACTGGGGGATTCAGTGATTGCCCCCAGCTTGCAGTTGGCAAACATTGTCATCCAGTGGCCTTCCACATTAGCATTGACCTCAGAGAGGTATATTCTGAAGAGGAGTGGTCCCAGCACTGAGCCACGTGGCACACCACTAGTAACTGGCCTCTTGCTGGATCTGGATTTGCCTACTTTAACCACATATGTCCTGTCTGTGAGCTAATTGGCTATCCATCTGGTGATGTTGGATTTATGCCCAGTTTTGTAAGTTTTTTTATAATACCTCAGTGGGGAATTATGTCACATTCCTTGACCAGGTTGAGGTAGGTGGTATGCACTGTTTTACCCTCCTACATGGTCTTAGTGACATTCTTAAAGAAATCCACTAGATTCAGTAGAAATGACTTGCCCTTGACAAAGCCAAATTGGGTCAGGTCCAGTGTTTGGATGCTTCCTATTTCATTATTTATCAGGTCCATGATTATTCTTTTCATGGTCTTACATATAAGACTAGTTAAACTTATCTGTAATTTTCTTGGCCAGTAGATGCTCCCCCTTTATGCAAGGGGTGACTGTTCCTGTCCTCCACTCTATCGGGACAAAGCTAGTCTGGAGGCTATGGGTAAACAAAGACAGTAATGGGCCTGATAAATCCTGATTTAAGCTGTTTAAGAGGCAACCTGCTATATTGTTAGTCCCCATTGAAGCCGTTTTTATAGGTTCATAGGTGTTTAGCAGGCTAATGACCACAAGAGCTTTTTTAAGTTTAGCCACGCATACCAAATCTCTGACAAATTCTGGTATCCTTGATAAGTGTAGGGCTTGGGAGATGAAACATTTACAAGCAGGGACCTGGGAGATGAACCATTTACAGGCTGCCTGTGTCTGTTAAGAGACATGAGTGCCTAACTAGGGATAAGTTGCCTGTTCTTTTGCTTATTTATACTATTTACTGCATTTTATTGCCATCCTCCTACTTTTATACTGTATTTGTTTAACTGTGTACTAAACTACACTGTTGTACTGCAATTGTCTGCTTTACTGTGCCTGTTAAACAGAATTCTATTGCCGTTTTCTCTGTTTACAAAGATTTTTTGTTAGTTTCACTGTTTGCTAGTATTTACTAGTATTTTTCACTGTTTTTAAGCTATCTGTTATGCTTGTTCTGGTTTTCCCACCAAACAGTGTGTTTAAATAACTGATCTGTTAACTGTTTAAAATATTCTTTAGAGCCTTCCTGCTGATTTTCTGCTGTTTTAAAATAAGTGTCTCACTGCTATTTTTTGTTTTTTTAAACATTCTCTAGTGTTTCCCACTGAGACTAGGGTAGCTAGTAGCTGTAGCATAGTCCAGATACAGGCTTGCTGCTTCTGGAACTGTTTGTAGTAGTTTGTTTGTTCTGAGCATGTTTTCTAGAACATCTTGGATGGGGTGGGGGTGCTATCTGCACCTTTGTGAGAGAATTGTGCTGATTGGGACTTCTCTGGTAAGGGAATCCCAGTCTAGGGCTTGGAATAAGCATCCTCATTGGTCCTTTTGAATATTTTTATTTTTTTTTTTCAGGTTTTTAGCTTCTGGTGTTCAGGACCTGCATTTGATTAGATTTATGTGTGTTTATGCATCGTGCAGCACCATGCATTGCAGTTGTGGCCAAAGCCGGACAGTTAAATTCAACAAATTTTCCCTAAAACCCAGGCAGAAATATCCATCCACTGAGTTCTTCTGTGATTGATTCTGAATAGCCATCCCTAGTGAAAAAAGTAATCAACCTAGGATTATTGATAGTTAGACTACCCTGGTTTCTTCTGCCAACCTTGTTGACTTGGGTCTGTTGAGGCAGTGTAGCAATTGTCTCATGTACACAGACAACCCTCTACTAATAACACACTCTAGTACAGAGTGAGAGAGATGTATTTACACCAAAAATCTAGAATCCATACTCTCTTTCACTCAAAACAGTAATACGGAGAAGGTTGTCATTTCACCCAACATTACATATGCGCATGGTACCACTACCCATACACGTAGTATGCACGTAAATCGACATATGTGGAGGTTCTCTTGAAAAATTTACTGAAATACCAGAAACCTCCAAAACAAATGACTGCTACAACCAACAACTAATACAGCCCCCACAGCACCCATGATATACAGCAACACCAGTGTCTCTCACCCACCAAGCCAGTAAGGTGGAACGCTCAAAAAACAAATTTTCTTGTCATTGGAGTCTCAGTAATGAGACACATGTATGTCCCACTCACCAGGCTGGACAAAGAGAAAGTCATGGTCAGCTGCCTGTCCGGTGCCAGGATTCGTCAAATCATGCATGCATTCAGGTCTCTTAGCAACAAGTACCGTTTTGACTTTATCATAGTTCATGTTGGTGTGAATGACCTGAGACATACCTCAATGGACTATATGAACAGAGACATGGTTGAGCTGTCTGAGTATGTGTCCCAGGCAGGTATGTCCCTAGCCTTGAGCAGCATACTATCCTCACCTGGAATGATGCCACAGTATAAACAAAAAATGATTGATTTCAATAACTGGATAAGTTTTTGGTGTCATTCAAAGGGGATCCAGTTCCTGTCAGTCTGGAAAGCCATGGTCGACAAACCTCGCTGCTTTGCCAAAGACGGTTTGCACCTGGCACCTCTAGTCTTTCAGCTGCTGGCAAAGGCTCTTGTCTCCCCCCTTAGTGCCTTTTTAAGGCAAGGTCTCGAAAACAACATTACTGATATGAGATTAACCAATCAGAACAAAATAAGGATCAAGCTGCTAAATGCTAGGAGCTTAAACCAAAAGCTACACTTTCTGGAAGCACTTCTGTCACTAGAAGATCTAGATGACCTGGTGCAAGACATCAGAAAGTACCCTGGCCTTGCAAGGCTACAAAGTCTTTCACACCTCACAAAATGAACATGTGGAAATCAAAGGAGGCAGTGTTTCAATCTATATTAAAGATACATTCACCTCCTGTCCAGTTAGACTGGATAACTCCATGCAGTTACTCCAGGTTCAGCTTAAGGGGGAGTAAGACCCCATTTAAGTCAATGCCAGTTATAGAACCGCCTCCATGGGTTACTACACCCATGAAGCCTAATTGACCAAAATGGAGACTATCTAAATTTTACCGAACACACTGGTTAAGGGGGTTTCAATTATCATACCATCAATGGGGAAACCTACACTACCCCTAACTCACTAGTGCAAAAGTTCCTTGACTGTTACCTCAAATGCCTTGGTACAAGTTGTCCGTACCCAGACAAGGGGAACAAATATTCTGGAGCTGGTCCTCACCAAAATGTCAAAAAGATGCACTGCTGCAACTGTTAGACCCTCATTTAAAAATTACCACAAATCAGTCACCTTCGAGCTGGCACTAACACCAGATACTCACAAAGGGTGAGATCAGACTAAAAACCTTCACCAAGGCAAAGTATACCCTCCTAGATGAAGGTATAACTGCTTTTCTAGCCCCACTCCAAGCTGGAAGTGGTAATTATGCCGAAGCTTGCACTAAAGCCCTATAAAATCACTTGCATAAGTGTATAAACTCAGCCATACCAGAAAGAATGAAAGCCAGAGCCCCAAGTAAAAATAAGCTAAGCTGCCATGGTGGACATCGAGCATCAACAAACTTTACAATAAATGCAAAAAGTTGCTGTCCAAGAAAACAAAGGCAAGGCCCCAAAAATGGAAAAGCACCCTCCTCAGCTTCAACAGGCAAATAAGACAACTTGTCAAATCCTCAAAGGGCTCCTTTGAGAGAAACTTAGCAAGTACAGCCAAGGATAACCATAACACCTTTTACAGCTACATGTAACCTAAAAGGTAGGACCAAAGTATGTGCAGAACTAGTGGACAACGGTATAACACACACTGACCCCACAGAGATGGCAAACCTGCTAGTGGATATGTTTGGTGAAACATTCACTCCCTTATCCCCTCATAACTTATGACAAACTTTCCCCCAAACTGCTCCCCACCCTACAGATCTGAAGAGAAGGTCCTCAAAGCCTTGTCCAAGCCCAAAAACACAGCCTCTATAGGAGCAGACAACATCCCATGCTGTCTTTTAACCAGGCTAAAACATGAAATAACCTCACCAAGTACTCTTTTCAAACATAGCCTAACCACAGTCTTTTTTCCTGCAGAATGGAGAACAGCAACAGTTATTCCCTTGCACAAAGGTGGCCTAGCAAAGACCCCGGGAATTACAGACCCATAAGCCTGACCAGCCTCATCTATAAGGCCACGGAATGTATCATTATGGACCTCATAAATAAAGACATAGGTGACCTCCAAATCCTGGATATTACCCAATTCGGCTTGGTGAAGGGCAGATCCTGCTTGTTAAATCTGGTAGATTTCTTTGAAAATGTGATTTTTTTTTAAATGTGACCAAGGCCATTGCCGAGGGCAGATCTGTGCACACAGCATAACTCGACCTGGCAAAGGCTTTCAGCACAAGCCCTCATTCAGGATTACTGATAAACTTAGCAAACTGAATGTAAACACCTATGTTGTAAAATAGGTTGCCAATTGGCTCACAAACTGGACACACTATCAAAGTGGGTGACTCCACATCAACCAGCAGACCTGTTACCAGTGGGTTGCCACAGGGGTCAGTGCTGTGCCCCATACTGTTTGGTATATTCAGGTCAAAACTAAGGGGTTGTGGCTGACCAAGTTTGCAGATGACTGCAAACTAGGTGCATTCATTGAATCCCCAAATTATGTCAGTATACTGCAGGACGGTCTCACACAGACCTGTAACTAGTGTAATAATCGCGTTCTCTAACTGAATGCAAAGAAATGCATCATCATTTCCTTTGGCACAAACACTATCAAATCATCAGCAATACCCTAAGTACCCATGAAGTAGTAAGGGACCTGGGATCATAAGTTGACTGCAACCTTAACTTCGACCACCATGTGTCTACTGTAGTAAGGAAAGCTTTCTATGTCGTACACTTGATTATTAAAGGCATTGCCTCGAGAGGAAACCCCCCCTTACTCGGCACTTATCTGGCCCATAATTGAGTATAACACCCCATTTGGAATGTACCATACTAAACACTTGCAGCAGTTAGAGGGACCTCAAAGGTTTCTAACAAAGAAGATCAAGAAGCTCCAGCATGTACCTTACACAGACCGACTAAAGTCCCTATCACTGTACTTGGTATTGTACAGACTTCTTAGGGGAGACGTATGGCTGGCCTACAGAGTAATCCAAGTCCTAAACATAATGAACTTGCTGCATATCTGTAAATCAGATGGGATGGGGCTACCCATTCCAGGGACCTAAATATAGCCTGTGACTTAAATAGGACATGCTGGAAGGACAGATGTATCTCCCAGTGCCTGCCGCATATTTGGAACAGGCTACCAATTCATGTGAAACGGAGCACCTCTATGAAACCGGTTAAGAGGAACCTGGACAAGTGGATGGGGTACAGTACATTCTTACCAGGGACAGAGCCCACAATCCTCCTGGACATGGGCAGTCATCACTAAATGCAATCTTAGGTATTGACTAACATTTCTATGGTATTACATTGGAATGAAACGGCTAGGCTTAAAATGATCTCCGGAGTGAAATCCTAGTAATCTCCTATAATCTCTCTCTTATGATCTGATGATATATATATATACACAGACACACACACACACACACACACACACACACACACACACACACACACATTGCCCAGAGGTTCGCCGGATATTTTTAGTCCATTTTTCATAAAAGTGTGGTTTTCTAGCAACTCACTAGCAAATCAATAAAGATTGAAGTCAGAAAATAATGACAGGCATTTGAGTTTACTTCATCCTCTTCAGAAAATGCATATTAATCTAAAACCTGTTATTCTATCAACTTTCTAACTGTGTAAGAGTAATATTTAAAAATTGTCCCCATTTTTGGTCCTGTCTCCCCCATTTTTATAACTTTGTCCAGATTTCTTGATCTAACAGGTTGAGAGGTATGACACACGCACACACACATACATATATATATATATATATATATATATATATATATATATATATATATACACACACACACACACAAACACGCACACACACATATATATGTGTGTATACATATACATACAAACATATATATATATATATATATATATATATATATATATATATATATATATATAAACATACATACATGGGTCTACTTTGATTCACTGAAAACTCATTTCACTGAATTTCAAAACACTCACACCAAATCGCTGAAAACTCATTTCACTGAATGCAAATCTTCTTTTTTTTGGCTTTTCCCAGCTGGGGGTTGCCACAGCAGATCACCTGTCAGCTCATGATTGGCAGTGGAGTTTTACGGTGTTGAGTTGCCAACCTGGCACCCAACCTTCCACAGAAGGCACACACATGCATGCCCAGGGCCAATTTAGAGTGTCCAGTCCACCTACAGTATGTCTTTGGGATGTGGGAGGAAACCGGAGCACCCGAAGGAAATCCACGTGACCACAGGGAGGACATGCAGACTCCACACAGAAGGCACCTCAGCCGAGGATCGAACCGGAGAACCTCTTGCTGTGAGGTGACAAACCGCTGCACCACTGTGGCCACCCATTTCACTGAGTGTAAATACTGTTGGGCAAATAAAACGTACATGCCCTTTTCCCCACTGTAGTGCAACCCTGGAGTTAGTGTGTATGTATGTATATATATATATATATATATATATCTATATATATATATATCTATATATATATATATATATATGTATATATTGCGCTTTTTGGTGTTCTGCAGTTTCGTTGTTTTGGTCTCCTTCAAAGCACTTTCAATGTTCTGGTCTTTCGGTGGTTTGAAGGAGACATATATATATATATATATATATATATATATATATATACATATACATATATATATATATATATATATATATATATATATATATATATACACATATATATATATATATATATGAAAACAGAAACTGGTAACTAATAAAATTTATTTTTATAAGTTGGTTTATATTGATTTTCTTTTCAGCCATCAGTGTGTTGCAGCTTGGCTTGCCGGTTTCTGTTTTCATGTGTTTTTTAATATATAGATAGATAGAGATACTGATATATAGATATATGTAGATATATGTATGTGTAAACACACACACATACACACAGGCAATGGCTACAGAAATGTTAGCAACAATACTGCTGGTTAAGGGAATAACTGAATATGACCAACATACCAGCTTTCTGATGCATAATTTACAGTAGTGTTTCCTTAGATGGTTTATTTAATTTTAAGACACTTAACTGCCGATAAACAGAATTTTAAAGTGAGACTAAGAAATCACACAAGTCTCCAAGATGCCACTCAACAGCCACAACCCATGAAAAAACGACGAGTGTCCTAAATGACACAGTGGAAAGCTCCACTCATATTATGCTATTCCAAATTGTATTGGCTTAATTTTTACACTTATTATATATTTTGTTTTTTGCAGTTTAGGATAGTTCCCTCCACCTCATTCTGTAAATTTCTCTTGCCCTCCTATAGTAGTAACTGCTGCAGACTGATATACTGTCCTGTACCTGCTATAAAGGATGCGGCATCAACACTACAGAATAAACATGTGCCGAGATAACTGCTTATGGAGTCATATCTAAGCTGTTATGATTTAGCAAGAGGGCTGCGATGTTTGCCTTTAACATATCCATCCATCATCTTACATTTAATGATTTCCTCCATTAAGTTGCAACTGTTTACGCTAACAGAATTAAGACTCCTGAAAAAGTCTTCCTCACATTTCCCTGACAATAAATAAATATGTAAATAGCAGAACAGTGTTCTTCATCCTGACCCTCTGCTTCTATATGTAAAGGTCAGAGCTAATAGTTGGCTAATATATGATTTTTAATGCCCAGAGGAGAGTTACGCAACTCATCTTTCCACTGGAGTAGAATATATTTACTTCATTAATTTCCGTTAGTGAAGAACAGAAAGCATGGCTCTGCTTGTAAATTTAAAAGGAGAGCACCTGGGTTATTCTTTTCCAAAGTAGTTCCATCTGCACACTAGCAGTGTGTCAGCATGAGTGCGGATCTTGTCATAGCAAATTGCAGGCTGTGATATACTGATTTTTTAATATGTAAAAATGCAAACTGCTAGAGCAACTGTTGCAAATATGTTTTCCAGTCTCACTAGTCTACATCAAATGATTTAGCAGAAAATAAGAATTATTGCAGAGAAGCAAACTATTGACATGTCAGTCTAAGCAACTAGTTGAAATTACTTAAAAATTCATTGCAGAAGCAACTCACAAAGCAGTACTGTGTGAAGCAAGGGAACCCAAATGTTGAACATGTTTATTCCACATGGAATTAAAAAGGGACCAGAATAGAAGTTTGCATACCATTCTAAAAAAAGTTAATGCCATGCATAGGATTGTTAGGTGACTAGCCAAGTGGGTGGCAATGTTTCAGCTTCGGTCCAAGGCAGCAATGCAAGTTTAGTAACTGTGTAGTGCCCCTTCAATTTGAAAGTTTAATTCCTAGCTCCACCTTCAGTTCACAGGTAATTAACCTTAATTGACCTGTTTTAATTTCTGTGTGACTTACAAGAGACACAGCTGTGCTCTTTTTCTTAATTTAAAGAAAATAAATCACAATATAGAAACTAGAAGAAGGCAGTGAAGAAATACAAAGTACAAAAAACCAAAAACAAACAAATTTTTCCCTCATAGCAAGTTGTTGCAGAGTCTGTGCGAGCTTATCCAGTAAAGCCTCCCTCTTCTTCTCGCGTTAGTGAGCACAGTGACAACCTGTGTTTTGGTGATAATTGGCAATGGAGTGGTGGAGAGTATTTTTGGGGGGAGAACTGGGGGTGATGGGGAGGTTAAATTCGAGCTGAATTTGTCAGCCAGCAGATTTGCTATATCTTCCAGCTCGCTGAGTATAGGCGATGCCATCTACAACTTATTCCACACATTGTTGGGTGTTGTTGTTAAGATTGAAAACTGAAAAATGTCTTATGGTTGTCCTTAGCTTTGGAGACTGTTTTAACCTGCAAGTCTGCTTTCAGAGACTTGACTAGTTCCCTGGTTTGCTTGTTTAGACTAATGAGGGACTTTTTGCTGTGTTGTGCAGTTTCCCTCTTACTTCTCGATAGAATTTTCTTTCTTTTGTTGCATATCCTATTAATACTAGGGGTCCACTAGGATTTTTTTTTTTTTTTGCAGTTTGACCTGGGTTTATTTCATTGCCTGTTGTGCCTTATCTGTAATGTCACATCCGCAGTAATATAAATAAATACTACATAATTATAATCTGCATGATGATTTGTTATGTATGTACATGTGCTTAGTTGTTTGAAATAAGTATAAGTAAATCAGCCAAATGTCTTAGCTGGGAACTATACATGAAAGAACAAAACTGATAACACTCAAGCTAGTTAAACATGATCAATAACACAGTGTCAGAATACTAGGATAGAGTCCTGGAGGTGTGTGTTTATTTCTCATGGTGCTATGGAATTTAATAATATGTGTATGCAATTATCTGTTTTTATTTGCTTTGTTTTTTCTTGCAGGTTCCATTGATTGAAGTCCAAGGCCCTTTGCTGGTTGTACAGTTACTAGAAACAACACTGTTGTGCTTAGTGAATTATGCCAGGTGAGACTTAGAAAAAGCATTTGATATAAAAGTGAGCAGGTTTTTAAGATTTGCCAGAAAAACATTGTACATATGCATGTGTTTGAGGGGGATATGTTGAAGACTGAGCATATAAAACCGTAGTATTATTAAGTAAAGGAAGACCTATGTACTGTGTTATCAGTAATTTGCAGGCGACCTAGATAATGGGGTCTCACAATACGTGCATTCAGCATTCTGACTCTAAATGAGCTATGAAATATCAAGCAGAATATAAAACAACAATTCTGATATGATTATGAAATCTTATACTTCTAAATCTGTTGGATCCTAGTGCCTGTAACTGTCTGATATGACTTGTTGCAGTCAGCTGGTACCCATATAACAGTGTTTTGGGAATGGTACAGAAAAAGAGAGAGACTGCAGAAAAGACAAGGTATGGACTTGAATTAGGCTTTATAGTGCATGATGGTATATGCAGTATTGTATGGAAAGATTAACATGCAGAAAGAAAAAAATGTACTTATGGGAGCTCTTGTGCTATCAAGCCCAGATGTTGGGATAGCTGGATTTCACACGCAGAGTCATTTTTGGGGGGATTTCATATGGCTGCACACACATCCTTTTTTTATGCTGTAGCAGTATCAGAATGAAATTGCTCTGTGAACACTGAGCACACTGAGTACAATTCCATATTGATGTTGCAATGCTGGTGCTTGACTGGTGTTGGAAGCACAGAATGAAGTGCTTACAAAACTGAGCTGCCTTTTGCTGAATGTTTGAGTGTCAGGTTAACTAAAGTTTCATCTGCTTTTCTAGGCAGTGATTCAAAAGCATGTTAAAGATTCTGTGACACATACTTTAAAAAAAGGAGGGTTGTCTTTGTAGGGTAGCAGCAAGATAATTCAACCAGATACATATAAATCATGTATAAGTTTAGAATGGTTTTCTATCATGTGCTTGAGGGTAGGTTGCTTATTTTTTAGTTGCTCGAGCATGGATTCTCAAGGATGTAGTTTGCTCATTTGTATTTATTTGCTTGTTGCATATTATAGTGATCTCTCCTTGCTTACTTTTGTTTGTTTTTTTTTCCTCTCTCACTCTCCAAGATTTTAGCAAATTACAGAAAGAACAAGTAGTGTTTTTTTTTAACATTGGTGCTCTTTCTGTGAACTGTAGTGACTTCTGACTTAGAGGAGACAAAGCACTTCATGAAGGTGCAGGGGGCATGTCCCCTCTGCAGAAACATTTTACTGTTGTGTGCTATTGTACAGTATTGTACTTTGAGTACAGGTTGAGTAATCTTCTATGTACTCATGAATGTGGGCATCATTGAGAATTAATGTGATATATATAGTAGGCCCCCCCTTACAAATGTTGTTATAATCCTTTTCAAACAAATGTACTATTATTAAAATATATACATACACACAGATATATGAAGATGATGGGAAAAAAACAGTCTGTGGAGTCCACCGGAGTGTCGCAGATAACCCCCAACAAGATTAAGCATCCTTAATCTTTGCTAGCAAGCATCACTAGTCCTTGTATTTTAAGAATGTGTCACTTTAAATCTTGATAATTACAGACTAGTAAACCCAGCATACTCTGCAGGATAGAGAAGAGAATAAAAATGGAAGTCATACACTTAACTCTCACCAATAATGGATTAAAAGAATTTCATTCTTTGAACCTAGGGTTTCTTTCTAGGAAGTTATAGCAACACTAGATGAAGGCCAGTGCAAAAAATCTTGCAGGCATGGGCTAAGGGCTTCAGCACAGCTGTACATACAGGTATATTTGATAGATTCAGCATTACAAACATTACTCAATGTATCAAACAATGATTTAATAATAGAATGCAACAAATCTGCTTGTGAAACCTTCTCCTAACCACTGAGAGAATAACTAGCAGTGTCCCTCAAGTGTCCTCACTTGGGTCCTTTGCTGATTGGGATTTTTTTTCTGCTGTCAGGATAGAAAAAAAATTAATGACTAAATATGCAGGCAGCTGATAATTTCATAATGTATTTACATCTTCTGTAAATGCGTAGCTGATATAAGAACAATTAGCTAAAATACATACGTTGTGCAGTATATCACATTTGCAGAAAAAGAGAAATTATGGTTTTCATTATATGATGGATAGACAGCTGCTAGGATAGAGTTCCGGGTTAGAAACATCAGACTTGTTTGTCTTTTTGGCTTTTCCCAGTTAGGGGTCGCCACAGCAGAACTCCGGTCCGCTAATGATTGGCAGTAGATTTTTATGGTGCAGAGTTGCCAGCCCAACCTTCAGCGAAGGCACGCCCATTCATGCATGTCTTTCGAATGCCACTCAATCGTGGGGAGGACATGCAGACTCCACACAGAAGGCACTCCAGCCGAGAATTGAACAGGAAAACCTCTTGCTGTGAGGTAACAACGCTTCAGCTGCACCACCATCAGACTAATAGTGAATAATGAATTTAACTTTGATGAGAATGTTGTCATACTGGACCAAAAAGCTTATTGCCTATATAATAGTTAAAACCATGTCTAATAAGAAGGGAGAAGTTGTAGCTTCCCTATACTCATTACTTTGCCCTATCACTGATTGTAATGCTGCCATCAGTAGTTTCAAAAATAAATGGATAACATGGTTAAAAGCAAAACCTATGCAAACAGATTCGAGGATATCTACTTGTTTTAGAAGCATATACATTCCCGAGGACAGCCTCTGCATTGCCTTCAAAGTATTGCATTACATGGTCCTTTGTGGAAGTCTTTGCCAGGAGCAAGTATCCATTTTTGTATTTTCTCCTTTGAAACTTTGTTTCACTTCTCAGAATGTTGCCTCTAGCTCAGATACTTGCTGCTATTTTGTTTGTGTCTTTCAGCTTTTCCCGGTTAAGGGTCGCCACAGCGGGACTCCGGTCCGCTAATAATTGGCAGTAGATTTTTACGTACTGGCTTGCCGGGCCTAACGCACAACCTTCAACGAAAGCTGCTGTTATCTTTCTAAAAAGCTCTCAATTCCATTGCTGTCTAATCACAACTGCGCATTTTCTCTTAAATTCATCCCTGTAAATGCACTATTAGTAATTGCTTTACTTTTATGAAAGTATCACCTGCAAGTGCTCTTCTGAAAACTCACAAACCTGCAACCACTGTCATCACGCTACTAAAACATCTCCTGAGTCTTTATTTCTGTCACCTTATTGACACCCTTGTGCTTCATTTGTTTTAAAGAACTCAACAAAACATTCTTTCTTTGATTACCCACATAATCCTCTTAATCCAGTGCAGGATTATGAAGAACCAGAATCCTGACTGGGCACAAGGTGTAGAAATTCATCTTCATTGGTCACTAAACCATTGCAGGATGCACATGCATAGACAGACAAACGTACATGTGCGCACACACACACACACACACACACACACACACACACACACAGCATTAACACCTTCTGAACACTTTGGATCGCCATTTTACCTGTGGCACATCTTTAAGGTATGAGAGGGAACTTGGATCACCTGGCAGGAAGAATGTGCAGGCTCTGCACAGAAGGCATCCTAGCGAAGAACCAGACTGGGGAACCAAGTGCTGTGAGGCAACAGTACTAACCATTATAACAGTGTGCTGCCCTAATAAAACATTTATCCAACAGTAAATCTCATTCACCCAGTTATCCACCATTACTGCTTCTCAGCAAAAAAATACAGCACCTTGTTGTCAGTAGGTATTGTAGATATTTCTGATCACAATCTGTATACTTTCCTAGTCCTCACTCAGGCTCCTTTTATGTTATCCTTATACCTCTTTATCATTATAAAACTATCCAAGAAATGGTACTTAACTTATGCTTTACTTTAAAACTCCCCTTACTGTGCTGCTGTGCACTTCTCAAGTCTATCTTTGACATATTATACACAGCACCAGTATCTGTAAGACCTGTACCTATAACGCTTGTCCCTTATCTTTCAGGATACAATTATACCCCGTTCATGCTCAGATCCCCCAAAACTTAGAAAAGTGAAAATTAAACTATTCATTCTCTTTGGTGGGAATGTGTATCCAAATCCAGGCTATAAGTTCTACATATCTCATACAGTTCTTTCTACCTCCTTAGATCTGTTACGGAATCTTTGTTCAGGAATTAAGATGCCACATGTGAATACTTGTAGTATATACAAAAATCAGTCTTCTAAATGCACGGATTAGTTATTAAAAGCGTAACATTTTAGCTGTTAGTGAAACTTCGCTCAAGTCTGATGTATAAGTTTCAGAGGTATTCCCACTTGTATATAACATGCTAAGGAATTATTTAACACAAAGCTGCAGGCAAAATTTCTTTGTTATACATAGACTAAAGGTGCAGGCAAAATTGTTTTGCTGTATACATAATAAGTCTCCTCTTCCCTGTCTCTTTTTTAGATTCTGCTCTCCATACAATAGGACTATATTCTAGCCTGTCTCAGAGACAATGCAGTAAAATCTGTATGTGTTTAGCTTAGTCAGTATATCTCTTAATTCAGTAAAATTACTGCAGAAAGTACTTTTGACTGGTTAATTTGCAAATGAGTATAGAACTCACATTTTTGGGTAGTTTAATATAGATTGGAACCTATCTATTGATGTGCATTTACTTCCCCAAATCCAGCTATATGGCCTGACACAGATTATTACAGCTACAAATGCAGCAGATAAATTGTCAAAAAAAAAGAAAATGGACTGTTGTCACATCTGCTGCAGATCACATTTATAACACGGGACTAATAACGGACTCTCTTATTGAACCCTTCTCCATCTTTGTTTTATGACCTTGGATTATGATCCTGAGAATTTGCCATCCCATGCTCAACAATAGTTAAACTTTTTCTGTCCCTCTTTATTCACCTCTGTGCTTAAACAGGTAGAGACAGCATACCACTACCATTTTATCTTAGACAATGCTGTTAAGAATTATAAATATATATTCATCTCTATCCTAAATGGTATAATTCCTGTAAGACAAAGGAAGGTAAAGGCCAACAATCTTCCTCACCTCACACATGAAATCAAAACAAGCATGCCTGTTAATGACTATGCCTGAAAAGAGTCAATCAAGAGCAGATATCTTCATCTCCTCTATATATGCAAAGAGATATGAAATAAATTCCTCTCTTATTGTCCAGGAAAAAATTCCAGACCTGGCAATCTACATAGAAAAGCAAGCCAAAGTAATTCTAGAAGTTCATCACTACATTTTTTCATTCACTTGTTAAACAGGCAAATCATCTGCCTTGGTAAGATGTTCTTTGTGTTTCACTGTTGCAGTCATCACATTTGGGTTATCTGACTGCAGGTAGCCTTCAGCCAGCCTGAATACCAGAGTCTTGGATTCCCGCGTCAGATGCTGTCTCTTTTTCCATGACGTCAGGTCGTCAGGAGTATAAAACATGCAGCCGATGCCATTACATCAGTCTTTCTTGCCATGCGGTGCCTGAAGCAGAAACAGTTCGCAAGTGCCGGTCGGCAGACTCCTGAAATTTTCGTTTTCGAGTTTCAGAACCAAAGTCTTCAAAAAAAAAAGTTAAGTACCCCGTTGGGAATCTTTTTTCTTGCTCTAACCGATGTCAGTAAATGTTAACAATTGTCTTACCTGTAGAAAGCAAATACCTCATAAAGATTTTCATTCGTACTGCATTCCTTGCTTAGGCCCAGACCAGAAAATCCTTCGCTGTCGGTTTTGTGCCTTGTTCAACCCCTGAACTATTTGTTGTTGGGCTATATTTGCAGCAAATTATTTTGGTACTCTGTATAACTATCCAGAAATGGCTTCGGTAAGCTATCTGACTACCAATATTCTGAAAAAAAACATAAGGATAAAGACAGAGACAGACCGCATAGGTCCAAAACTGCCAATGACGCTTCCGTTAAGCTAGTCGCCAGTCTGCCAGTACTCAATAAGCCGCTTTCGCAGCCCCTGATACCCACTACCAAAGATTTACAGGCCTCTCCTGAGACCCATTCAGAGTCCGATATGCCACGAAATGCTTTTTTGACTATGCAACCAGCAGATGTCTCATCCTTGGATGGGTCCAGAGCTGCTGTGCAGGCACCGGCTTCTGAGGGTGTATTCAGGCCTACAGACTTGCATTTTAAACAGACGCCATCTTCTTCATCCAGGCCTAAAACTCGATCCACGCCTAGAAAACCGACATCCAAATTGTATGCTTAGGCCCATATGCCTAAAAAACAAATGCTTAGAATGGCTGAAGACCTTATTTCCTTAATTAGGGGAAGCAAGCCTTCCCCCTCTAAGAGACCTAGAATTGATTTTTCTTCTGATTATTCTGATCAGGAATCTGATATCTCTGTTTCTTCTGATTACCAGGATTTGCCCTTATCTACCTATGAGGATTCTGATGCAGAGGATTCCATTCCCTCTGCTTCCCCTCCAGAAGATTTTTTTTTGGTGAAACCTTGCACACTCTTAGGGAGCATTTCCACTGGGAAAGCCAGGATTACTCTGACTCCAAAAAGAGGCTTAGGGAATTCTTACTCCTCCCTCAACACAGGCCTTTAGCTATCCCTCCTGTTCTGGACATTGTAAATGCTTTTTTGGAATCTAGCCTTTCCCCAGACACTTTACTTCCAGCTCTCAGACAACCTGACAGGTATTACAGAGTACCTGACATTCAAGTTCCTCTTCAAGAATCTTACTGCAGATCCAGAGACCATTTCCCAAGGACCAAAGTGCATTAAGGCTACTGCTGCCAAAAACCCTACCCCCTTCTGATAGAGATTCTAGAACCTTGGACAGATGGGGTAAGAAAGTATATGCTTCTGCTACTTTGGCCATTAGGGCTTTAAATTGCCAATTTCATGTGTTAAAGTATCAGCAGCATATTATGGGACTGCTTAAACAGAAAATGATATTGATTCCTGACTGTGCTGAACACAAAGAATTACAGGATTTAATGCGTTCTGCAGAACAAGTTGGTAAACATACTTTGCAATGTGGTTTTGACTCTTTAGAAGCATTTTGCAGGGCTGCTGTCACTGGGTCTGTACTTAGAAGGCATGCTTGGCTTAAGGAGCAAAACTTGCCAGATCATGTTAAAGCTAAATTACTGGATGCTCCCTTAAACCAAGACCACCTGTTTGGCAACAAAGCAGAAGAAGTCCTCAAAAAGATGAAGGAAAAAGCGAAATCTATGCAAGTACAGCCTCCCAGATTTAGTAGGCATTGGCCTTCAAAGAATTGTTCCTTTCCAGTCTCTTCCAGGTCTTCTCAGTCCAAACCCAGGAACAGCAGACCACCTAGGTTACAGTCTCAGGCTATGCACAGGCCTATGCAGTGGAGGGGCTCCCACTTCCAAAGCAGGGAGTAGTAAGACACCCCTCTATGGAAAAATGACACAATGACTTAACCATAACCCTTCCAAGCCCTGCTCATCTGCCTGCTCCCTTAGGAGGAAAGCTTGCCCTGCATGCAAAAAACTGGGAACTCATTACCCAGGACAAATGGGTTTTGAATATAGTTTCCCAAGGATACAGATTCCACTTCCACACCCTACCAACCCCAAACAGTTGGCCAGACCTACCTCCAAATCATTGGACAGAGGCTCAACAGCAGGTTCTCTCTCTTCTAAGTATCAGGGCTATTCAACCTGTCCCAGCAGAAGAAAGGGGACAAGGTTTTTATTTAAGACTTTTCCTGGTACCCAGAAAAGACGGCTCCTGGCGTCCTATCCTGGACCTCTCTATTCTGAACATCTTTTTGGTAATCCCAAAATTCAAAATGCTAACCTTCAACAGCTGCTTCCTATGCTGGGCAAAGATGCCTGGTTGGCAACCTTAGACAAAGGAAGCTTACCTGCATATTCCAATAAGGGAATCTTGCAGGAAATACCTACGCTTTAGGGCAGGCTCCATGCACTATCAGTTCTCTGCTTATCTACTGCGCCCAGGGTATTCACAAAGTGTCTAGCTCCAGCCATTGCATTTTGCAGGCAGAGAAATATTCAAATATACCTATACTTGGACGATTGTCTGAATCAGGCAGAAAGCCTGGACTTGCTTTTAAAACATCTGGCATTCGTAAAGAAACGTTTAACCTCACTGGGGTACACCATAAACAAAAAGAAATCTCACCTAGTACCCTGCCAAAAAGTTGTATTCCTGGGAGTAAGCTTGAACACAACTTCCCAGATGGCTTTCCTCACTCCAGAGAAACAAGTTTATTTGACAACCTACTTCAAACTACTGGCCACAAAGACCCAGCTATCTGCAAGCCCTGGGGTTCATGGCCTCTTGCATTCTACTAATTCCATATGCAAGACTGCATATGAGGAAACTACAGTGGTATCTAAAAAGCCTATGGTGTCAACATTCTCAGGACCTGGAATCAATGATCCCTATCATTCCTTGTATAAAGATAGAGTTCCTTTGGTGGGCAGAGGCCTGATACCACAACAAGGGGCTACATTTTACTCTACCCCCTGCCACCCAATCCCTAACAACCGATGCATCAGACTAAGCATGGGGGGCTCACTTGGCAGGGCAGTGCATTCAGTGAAAATGGAACCTGAGAGAGATGCACCTGCATATCAACCAAAAAGAAATGTTAGCTGTACAGAATTCCCTAACAGCCTTCAAAGACCACATTCTTCCTGGACAGTTATTGGCATGTATTAGTATTTGATGATGATTTAAAATACTGTTTTATGCGTATTTTATATGTTTTTAATTTTATGTATATTGCCACATGATTTTTTGGGCTGCATGTCATGTGATATTTTGGCTTGTATTTAAACCTAATTGGTTTTTATTTTTTGTAATAGTATTGAGAAAGGGTTTTACCCAAAAACTTTGCTGTTTGTTGTTATCTATAAAGGTGGTTTTTCTCAACAAACTGTGGTTTCATCAGTTATTGGTAAAGACAGACAACACCACAGTTATGTGGTACATAAACAAGGAGGGGGGAACCCACTTGTACCCTCTGTGCAGACTAGGCATGGCTCTGTGTTAAACAGCCTTGAGCTACCAAGTGCACCCATAAGCTCAGTTCCTGCCAGGCAAGCTAAATTCACTGGCAGACAACCTAAGCAGAAATCTCATGGACCCACACAAATGGAAACTGGAACCAAAACTATTCATCCTTTTGAACAAATGGGGGACTCTAGAGATAGACCTGTTTGCCTCCCCTCAGAACTACCAATTGGACAAATTCTGCACAAGGACTTCCCACGGTCAAGCTTGGAAAGTGGATACCCTGTCCTTTACCTGGGAAAGCCTCTCGGTGTATGCCTTTCCCCTCTGCCTCTCCTCTCGAAGGTTCTGCTAAAGATCAAACAGGGCAAACCAAGGACAATACTGATTGCACCAGACTGGCCATGCCAGCACTGGTGTACCCCCTCTTGCGCAGTATGACACTGCTGGAACCATGGCACCTGGCTCAGACCCCTTCCCTGCTGTCCCAGCAGGCGGGCCAGATTCTGCACCCTCAGCTTCAAACCCTGAACCTTGCAGCCTGGCTAATTCCTTGAGCTCTCCAATAGCATCCCTCAGTAAGCAGGTGCTCGATGTCCTTCTGGAGGCAAGGAGGCCTAGTAATAGGAAACCCTATGCTGAAAAGTGGAAAAGATACTGTTCCTGGAGCCAGACTCAGGGGATGGACACAACTGACCCCAGTTTGCCTCATATTCTTCAGTACGTAACAGAAGTGCTCCCCAAGGGCCTATCCTTCTCGTCAATTAAAATTCATGATTCTGCCATTTCAGCACATTATAATACTGAACCACCTCTCTTCTCTCACCCCCTGCTAAAGCAATTTCTCAGAGGGGACAAAAATTTAAGACCCCCACCAGGAGAGCCCCTACTCCAGCCTGGGACCTTAACTTTGTATTGGAAAAGCTCACGCTCCCTCCATTTGAGCCAGCTGCAACTGCAGAGTTGAAATTCTTTTCTTGGAAAACAGCCTTCCTTCTAAACATCACTTCAGCAAGAAGAGTGTCTGAATTACAGGCCCTCATGGCAGTGGAGCCCTTCATTATCTTCCATGTAGACAGGGTTTCCCTCAGGACCAATCCTTCCTTTATGCCCGAGGTGGTGTCTAGTGTGGCCATAAATCAGTCCATTCATTTGCCTGCCTTTTTCCCGAATCCACAAAACAAAGGAGAATGAATACTGCACTCTTTGGACGTGCACAGACAACTTTGATTTTATTTGGACAGGACTAAGCCTCTCAGAAAATCTGAACAGCTGCTAGTTGGCTTTGCTGCAGGGGCAGAGGGGAAGGCCATTTCAAAGCAAGCTATTTCTAAATGGATAGCCCATTGCATTCATTTTTGCTATAAGCACTATGGAAAACTTACCCCACAGGGGATAAGATCACATTCCACCAGAGCTGCATCTACATCTACAGCCTTTCTCAGAGGAGTCCCTACCAGGGACATCCTAGAAGCTGCTACCTGGAGCTCTGTACATACCTTCACCAAGCATTACCACATGCCTATTTTTTCTAAATCCAGAGCTGGTTTTGCCACTGCAGTCTTGCAGGGCTTAATAGCTGGCCCTAATGCTGTCTAACTTCCTCCTCCCTTCCTTAGCTTTGGGAATCAACCCAAATGTGATGACTGCAACAGTGAAACCCAAAGAACATAGTACAGTCGTGTACACTTACCATAAATGTAGATGTTAGAGTGTATTCACTGCTGCGGTCGTGGTTACCCTCCCTCCAGCTCCCTGACTTCTCTTGGCTCTACCTTTCCTTCTTGTCGGGTGTATTTAAGCTTTCTGGTGTATTTGCTTTTTGATGGAGGTGTACCATAACATATAATTGCCTCCCATTATGGGGGCACCTGACATCTGGGGCAAGAAAAACTGATGTAATGGCATCGGCTGCATGTTTTATACCCCTGATGACCTGATGTCTTGGAGGAAGAGACAGCATCTGACACAGGAATCCAAGACTATGGTATTCAGGCCGGCTGAGGGCTACCTGCAGGCAGATAACCCTAAATGTGATGACTGCAACAGTGAATACACTCTAACATCTACATTTATGGTAAGTGTACACAGCTGTACAGTCCATCCATAAAGCTGTCTCTTTCGTAAGTAAAATAAACTCCATAATCCCATTAAAACCAGTAACAGTCATGGACTATTTCAAGACAAATTACCTGTTATTAAGTGATGGTTTGTCAAAATTCAATGCCCCGCCAAACCCTGAGAACACACTAGCCTGTGTTGAATTGCTCACAGAAACTCTGTACAACCATTTCCATGGCTGCACAGTGGCTGCTGTACCTACCAGACGTAAGCACAGGACTATCCCCAGAAATAAACTGGTGGCATTCTAAATGAAACAGTATGTACAACAAAAGAAAAATAAATTATGGCAAAAATCAGGAAGAGCAATTCCCATAAAGAAAAACCTTTCTCTCCAAAGTAACTAGGTATCTAAGAGGGCTAATTAGGTCAAGCAAAGCCAAAGCTGAGGTTAAGATATCCTCCCAGGTGATAGATAACCATAGGGCTTTCTACATCTATGTCAGAAACCTCAAGGGCAGCACACAACAGTGTTGAACTGCTGGTTAATGGTGCCACATTCACCGAGTTTGGCGATATAGCGAACCTGTTAGTGGACAAATTCAGTTCCAACTTTACCCCTCCCCTCCATCAACCCCAACAATCTGCCAATAACACCCTCAAACATAACCCTGCCAACTATAACTAGGGAGCATGTACAGGCTACACTTACTAAAGCCAAGAATACAGTCTCGGTGGATCCCGATAACATTCCAGGATACCTCTTGAATAGTCTAAAATATGAGTTATAAGGACCTCTGGAGTCCTTATTTAACTATAGTCTTAAAACAGACTTTGTGCCACATGAATGAAGGACTGCGATGGTTATCTCCCTTCATAACGGAGGACCTTCAACAAATCCTGGAAACTGCAGACCTGTTAGTCTGACTAGTTTTAATTGCAAAACCATGGAAAAATCATGACGGAAATTATCAACAAGGACATAGGAGACCTCTATACACTGGATCCATTCCAGTTTGGTTTTGTCAAAGGAAGGTCATGCATACTGAATCTGGTAGATTTCTTTGAAAAGGTCACTAAGGCAATGGATGAAAGGAAAACTGTGCAGACTGTCTACCTAGATCTGGCTAAGGCATGTGGTACAATACACCACTTGGACATTGTCAGCAAGCTTACAGAACTAGGTATAAACCCCTTTTATAACACACTGTATATACAGCTGTGTCAGTGATAGGACCCAGGAGATTAAAATCCGTGAGGTGAAATCCACAAGGAGGCTGGTCACCAGTGGAGTTCCCCAGGGCTCTGTGCTAGGCCTGCGTCTCTTTGGCATCTACTTCTTTGGTGTCAAACCCAATGTAAAAGGCCTCTGACTAGCCAAGTTTGCAGATGATCGCAAACTTGGAGTGGTCACTGAATCTTGCCAAGATGAGAACTCCTTTCATGAATGTGTAATACAGTCAAATGTTCATGCCAAAGGCCATGGCTTAAAACTCAACACCAAGAAATGCATTATAGTATCTTTTGGGAAGTCTGCCACCCCTGGTAACTATGAACCACCCTTAAATGTTGATTCACAAGGCAGGAATCTGGGAACTCATATAGATAGTAACCTAGTGTTCGACCAACATTTTTCCAAGGTAGTAAGAATATACTTTTATGTTGTTCAACCTATAAGCAAGGACATAGCATCTAGGTCCAGACAGGTCATCATACACTGTATTCGGCCCTCATAAAGCCCATCTTAGAATATAATGCCCCCCCTGCTGTATGTACCTGACCAGATACATGCAGCAATGGTAAAGTCCACAAAGGTTTCTTAGAAAAAGAGTACAAGGAGTAAACGCAATATCCTACACTGATCATCTGAAAGCCCTGTCTCTTTAGTCAGTATCATACAGACTTCTGAGAGGTGATCTTTGCTTGGCGTACAAAAATCCCTGGCCCCTGTTTTGATGAATATTTTGCACATCCACAAAACAAATAGTTTCACAACTACTAGATTAAAATATCTAAATTTTGCTTGCAGCATAAATAGGACATGCTGGAGAGACAGATACATTTCTCTGAGAATTCCCATTGCCTGGAGCAGGCTCCCTAACCATGTGTAGCAGAGTTCCTCCCTATACCTCTTCAAGTGCAACTTTGACTAATGGATGTATAATTGGAAATTCACCCCTGATCTGGCTCCTGTGTCTCTGATGGACAGAGGCAATCATTAAATCATCCACTATAACTCAAACACAAATCAAATTTGTGGGTCACATTTGGGGTGCACAGCTAGGCTTTTAAGGGACCTATGAACCTGTGAACTAAGCACAAGCCTGTTTTTAGGAATGACAAGGGAGCATTGTCTAAGTGACTTTCTCAACTCCCTATTGTAATTTCAAGACTTGTAAGAGCAAGCCCCGGAATTATGAAAAAAAATAATTGTGAAACTGCAGGAGAACAACAAATGTTGAAATCTCTGTTCTCCTTTAAAGTTGCTTTTTCATGGAGTAAGCCCTCCACACTCCCCAAACTTGTAAATCCCAACTCCAGGATCACCATACTTCTGAGAAAAGAGAATAATTTGAGAAATGACAAGCTCAAGTTTAGTACATTTGCATTTTTGCTCATCTGATCTTGCTGTTCCAGGACTTGCAATAACAAGTCTTAGAATATCAAATGTTTACCAACTTACTCAAAGTCAGACAGCTGGCAAATGGAGATTGAGGAAATCAGACTAATTCGTATAGGATGAACCCTGTTAGCTAATCCTGGAAAGATTGCTTAGCACGCTGCCTCCCCACAAGACTCCTCTTGCTAATGTTGAAACTGAATTTAGTCACTTTTTTTATCAGGGCTCTTTAGAAGTGTGATACCTAGCAATGCACATCTCAGCACTTTAAGTGTGAATCCAATGAAAAAATATTACTTCTGAAGCTCACACTTACACCTTTGAAGCATGTTTGCACCTCTGTGCACCTCCTGATGTGCACTACTAATATATACTAACTGTGAGATCACTGTGCCTCAAGAGTTGGCTGAATATTCCAAGGTGGCAAAGTCTCAGAATTAAAGGACCACTAAGGGAAAACATTTAAAAAAAAAACTATATTTTTTTTACTTTTCCTTACGTTTGGCTCATTGCAAACCTGTATGTACCAGACAGAAGTAGTCCCTACTAATTTTATTCTGTTTGTAACTCTGATTTCCTCCTGGGGGCAGACATCCTGATGAGAGTTTTTCTTTTAAAGAAAAAAAATCTTCCCATAATACACTGAGTGCACAGTTTCGGAGACTACAGTGCCCATGGCTGGACAGTCTACATGATGGTTCCATTCACTTAGAATGGAAGAACAGAGAAGAGCACTTAATTTTGAGAGGCCTCAGTAAAAGTATCATTTACTGTCATGCAGTGTCTCTTACAAATGTGTTTGCTGCTGATGTGGTAAACATTCTGTGAAAAAAGCTTCCAGAACTACTAACAGTGAGCTGGTAGACTTTATTTTAGGCAATTAGCTTTGATTTGCTTCATTTCCTTCTCAAGTTATTCCTCCTATATTCCAACCCTCAGCTAGCAAGAGTATCACATTTCCCACCCTGCTATGTTCAGCTAGTCAGCTTTGCATAACAATACACATCAAATAGATTTGCTTGCAGTCTGCCTGGTGTGCCAGTTAGGGTTGCCAGCTGTCCATTTTTTGTCCGGACTGTCAGATTTTCTGACAAATTGTCCGGTTACAAATTTCATTCAAAACCAGACACATGAAGTCCAGGTTTTGTGCCACTGCCATGGTCTCAAGCATTTCTCGTGCGCCATCTTTACTCTCTCTCCCCTCCTTATTGCCTGTGGTCCCAGTGTGCTTTTTAGCTATAATTAGAGCCATTACCTGACTCTAGACTGTCCGGAAATATATGACACTAGTGGATGTGATTAGCCCCTCCCCTGTCTGGAATTGGAATATGACCGGGGCCATTGGTGAGCATCTTTACTGGTTCCCTGACAAGCACTGCCTCTTGCTCCTCCTTGTGTCAGCCCAGGGTGACAGTGTGGATGTGGAAGCTTGAAAGCTTGGAGGTTTTGAAAAGAATCCACTGTACACGCATTAACAGGGATGGATGCAGGTAGGCAAGCTGTGGCTAGAATGTGTCTGTTTTATTTCTTAGTCTTAAATATTTTAGTGTGGCGATAGATATGATGTCCGTACACCAGCCGAATGGTATACATGTCTTTGTGTGCTGTAGAAAAGAGGGCCCAGCTGTTCATCAGATGTAAACACATTTGTTTCTTTAGGGAGTGCAGCTTCCTAGGGTCTTGTTTTTGCATGCCGCATTTGTCTCAGCATTTAATCTAAAAGTATACTCGTGGACCGCAAGGTGCACAGACCATTAACAAACATTGTGGAGATGAGATAGGTATTTACAGGACATGAAAAATATTGTAGGGGCGAGACATCTGCCTGGATTAGGGTGGTCCATTAGTGATCCTTAAGTTTTTTTTATTTGAACAGAAAAAAGAAAGTAGTAATAACAATACACCTAGATATTTGAAATGCATATTTTCCTGCCCCAAGTTCTGCGTTTGACAGAAGTGCTCTAGAAAATGTTAGGAAACTGCATTAAGGGATTTTAAACTCTTATGATGAGTTTAAATATCCTGTTTAGTGTACAGAAACATTGGACATCATGTAGTAGGAAGTCTGAGGCAAGACATGTTGGACCTGTAACAAGAGACGGTATTCTTTTTGCTGAAAATAGTTTCTTGCAAAAGACAGCAACTGTTGTCCTCCTTCAGCTTCTTGTTGAAGAACTTTGAGCTGCATGACTAATTTTGATAGCTTCTTTCAGGATAATCACAAAGTTTGTTTGCTCTTAAATGCTTCTGAACATGCCTGATTGTGTTAAATGTAACTTGGGATATTGATAGCTGTTTGAATTTTGTTTAGATGTACAGAAGTCACAGTGTAAAAGAAAAGTAACTTCTCTGTCCTATAAAGACAACAAAAACTGCAGTATTTTATATTTAAAGGCAGATATATTGAAATGCAGTGACTGTTCATTGGTATAGCATAAAATGAAGTATAACAATTTTATGAGGCATTGGTTTAGTTGTTCATGGAATACTGTGCTTGTAGAATTAGTGTATATTTCACATCTTCTTTTTCACCCTTAAACATATTTTCACAACCTCCCCTCTGCTTATTGTCCAGTTTCACATATTGCACCTGTTAACTCCTTGTTCCCCCAAACTTTCTCTTCCAGTTCATTCCCCACCTATATTTTCAGACATCAGTATCAACTACTAGCAGTAGCATTAATGTGACGCAGCAGTACATTGGTCACCTGTAGTTGCCACATTTACATTATCTTCAAAGATAAGTAATGGTCATGACCATTTTTAACCAGGTAGGCCCAAAGTCCCTTTTTAGGAGTGACCAGTTGCAATGTCTGGTTAAGTGACTTGATTAAGTTAACACAGTAGGCAAGTGAGGACTGAGGAAATAAAACCCTAAACCACAAGAACTACTACTTGCAGCCTTAACTCTGTGCTCCAGTCTGTAACTACTTGTGTAAAATCCATTGTTTGATATTGTGAATTGGCAAAGGAATTCTGTTTAATAGTTTTTGCACATAATATTTACACTGAACTTGAGTAATTATGTTTTTATGTATCGTATATGCATTTCTAATAATGCTTGTGTAGTATTTTTGTAGTCGGTGAATGTGAGATTTAAAGGCAGAGTAGTTTTAATGCTGTCTGTTTTCATTGAGAGACTGTATTGCTTTGTTCAGCAAATGTGTATCAGTGGTTTGTGCTATAAATTTAAAATAAATGTTTTAAATTAAATCCAGATATCTGTAATCACTGTAGAAGTAAAGCAGAAAACAGTATGCACACTGAGAGTTTTGAACAGTGTTTATGGCAGCCAGGGAGAAATCGGCTGAAAGCAGGCATCCGGAACAGAAAAAGAGGGTGTTCCCATCAGCTGATGTCACAAATGGGTGTGGCCTAGATGGGAGAGGGGGTGGGAATGGGTGGAGTTGTGGGTGTTGCGAGGGGCGTGACCTTAGTCCAGTTTTAGCCACAAAGAAAGCTGGCAACCCTACTTACCGTCGCCGACTAAATTAAGCTGAACTGTCTTCTCTTTCTACATGGTACTTACTTATATGACGAAGAGTCAAGGACTGAAAAGTGAAAACTGAAAACATGTACTCTAATATTATTAGAGTATATGTTATTAGTCGGTAAGTGGAATTAACATGAAAAAATAAGACAATGTTTTAAGCAGCAAAATATCTAGCGTTAACAAAACAACTTGTTTTGTTAACGTTAGATAGATTTTACTGCTTAAAACATTCAGTCTTATTTTTTTACGTTAATTCCACTTACCGACTAAATTAAGCTGAACTGTCTTCTTTTTCTACATGGTACTTACGCGAAGAGTCAAGGACTGAAAAGTGAAAATTGAAAACATATACTCATGCAAATGCAATGCAGCAGACTGCCGCCCGTTTTCTCTCCCCTTTTCCTTTAAGAAGTACGGCTTATATTAGTCATCAATCAGCTGTTATGCGTGCGTGCTTATTCCACCACTCACCAGTGTGGAATGGAAATAATAGCGCGGAAATTTTAAGCAGCACAGTTCCAGAATCCAGCGAAGAGCAAGAGCCAAGACTAGGGTGTGTGTCACCAGTCACCACCACCACTTATGGACTGGACAGTGTAAAAACTTTCAGACTAAATGAAGTCTACGGCAGAAATAATAATTAGATAGCCAGCCTAGGTCAGGTCAGGTTATTCTCTCTTTTTTGCTTTAATTCATAAATCATATAGCAGCATTTTATGCATGACATTATTATTATTAGGCCAATGTCCTCCTGCTAGTCTCTGTCTGTCTCTGAGTCTGAGGAAAGGGAAAGTCTGTGTCAGACAGACTGTCAGTGTCAGTAGAGGATGATGACAGTAGTGAGTCTGATATATATTTTTTTAACATATGCCTGCCTTTCTGTGATGGAGGGGAGGATCTGTGAAGAGGGAAAAATCCAGGTTACAGACATTCATGTAATCATTTTCATTCCCTTAAAGAGCTGGTGTATGGAGAAAACCAATAGCACTCTAAGGATGTAAAGGTGCTTGGATCATATCAGTAATTGTTTGTTTACTTGTTTCCTTGATTAGAAATCTGTCACAGGTTTCTTAATATTCTCAAAGCTTGTGAATACATAAAGCTCTTTGAAGTGGGCATCCAGTTAATACTTCATATATGCATTTAATAACATATATATAAGTCAGCATGTTGCAGTCCTTCCATTTCTTGAAAAAATCACATTTATTTAGTGCAAAGCCATACCCAAGATTTGCTTACCCCAATTCTCTGTAGATGGGGATTTCTGTAATCCTTACTTAAGTAATCCTTGTTTTTTTGGTGATACCTAAAGGTCTTGTCATGCCAGTCAGATAATTAAAAAAACAATACTGTATTGACCATTCAGTTTCCGCACATGTATCTTTGTTAGATAACTCCACAGGTGCTTATATTTATTTATTTTTTTGAGGGCAGTGTCTAGTTTTTGAGACATAAAAAGTATGATATGTTAGTGTTACCCAAGCTAAAAGTCGACTTGTTATACAGTGCTTGACTTTTAAATAATTAGCACCCAGGACAAAAATGTAATGCTTATTAAAAAAAATTGATATTTCAAGTTTTAACAATTATGTGGACAGGGATTAGTTATTTTCCTGTTGTTCATTCCCACCTCCCTCTTCCATATTTCCCAATAATCAAACTATCTTATTAGAGAGCAATGTCTGACATAACTATAATATTAAAACACATGCCTTGTTTCTTTTGCAAAGTAAAACTCAGAGACTTCATATTTCACCCAAGTCTGATGCTGCTGATGGATGCCCCATAGTCAAAAACAGGTGTGAACATTGTGGGGGAGGGGGAGGGTATCCCAACAGTCATTTGTTCTGACTGGCACGCATTGTTCAGTGGTACTGAAATGTTTGGACTGGCAATCTCTTACAGTATTTGTATTCATGATTAATATCATAGAAATCCAGACTGAGAATTTCTCTTACTGTATCTTAAGATAATTGTACATGGATAGACAATTATGTCTGTCTATCCTTTGTTGACTAGGTTAGTTCCTCTAGGCTGGTAGTATCTCTTCAGGTGAGACTCAAGGTGGTATTTAACTAGGGGAAATTTGTGGAGAGCACTGGGGAAATGCCCCTAGTCTTTTTGAGAAATACTATGATATATTTGTGCATCTACCTGGGTACTGCCAACTCAGTGTATTGTCTCTTCTGAAGAACAACACATTCAGGAGTGCAGCACCCCTTAATACTGCACTACAGTGTCAGTAATGGGGAAAAAAATTAGTCCAGTCACCTGAAGTGGGACTAAAACTCACAATCTTCTCATCTTCAAGATCTAAAGGCAAGTGTGTTACCTGTTGAACACTGACACTGCAAGTAAACATTTAGGACTTAGCAGGATCAAGGAGATGAGGAGAGTTTGAGAGTCAGGGCCCAGGGCAGGGGTCAGTATAATTTTTGTATGGTATATATTGAGTATTAAGTGTGTGTGTGTGAGAGAGAGAGAAACAATAATAATAATATTAATAAGAATGTAGGGCATCAGATTAGATTTTGGTGTTTAGGGCAGCCAACGCAACTACTCACATTTTTCTTCTTTCAGCTGCTCCCATTAGGGGTCGCCACACAGCGGATCATCTGTTTCCATTTCTTCCTGTCCTCTGCATCTTGCTCTGTCACACCAACAACCTGCACGTCCTCTCTCACCACATCCATAAACCTTATCTTATGCCTTCCTCTTTTCCTCAGAATAAAACAATATGATGACCCAGAAGGCAAAACAATAAAGCACAGAACGGTGCTGCCACTTCTTCTTTTCCTGTTACCTGGCAGCTTCATCCTTCGCATCTTTTTCCCAGTATGCATCCCTCCTCAGCACATGTCCAAACCAATGTAATCTTGCCTCTCTGGCTTTGTCTCTAAACCTTCCAACCTGGGCTGACCCTCTAATATACTTATTTCTAATCCTGTCCACCCTTGTCACACCCAGTGCAAATCTTAACATCTGCCACGTCCAGCTCGGACTCCTGCCTTTTTGTCAATGCCACTGTCTCCAACCCATATAACATACATAGCTAGTCTCGCTACCCTCTTGTAGACCTTCCCTTTCACTCTTACTGATACTCGTCTTTCACAAATCACTCCTGACATTCTTCTTCACCCAGTCCACCCTCCATGTACTCTCTTCCACACTCACCATTACTCTGAACTGTTGATCCCAAGTATTTAAATTCATCCACCTTCACCACTTCTACTCCCTGCATCTTCACCATTCATCTATCCTCCCTCTCATTCACACACATGTATTCTGTCATAGTCCTGCTGACCTTCATTCCTCTTCTGTCTAGAGCATATTTCCACCTCTCCAGGGTCTCCTCCACCTGTTCTCTACTCTCACTACAGATCACAGTGTCATCTGCAAACATCAGCAACTACTCACATTATGGTATGAAATAAAATATTATTAGTAAAAACGGAATAATTAATTTTATGACACATCTCTAATAATTCATTTTACGACGAATCTCATCAAAGCCAAATGGCTCTCCATGATGTACCAAGTGAAGGAAACTGTTAGAATCCCGGCCAGTGACAATAAAAGTACGCACTGCCTACTACTAACAAGAAGTTAAAATACTCCACAAAGACATGTCTTACAGTCTTCACCGAAAAACGTTCTACAACATTTTGCTTTGTGGCTTGATGGCCTTCACTGAAAACTTGCACCTGAATCGCAGACATTAGGTTTCTGAAACTTAAAGCACTTGGAGATACAGAAGTAGGAAAAGAAAATTGTTTAGAGAATGAGCCGGAACCTTCTAACCAATGAAGGTTAAAAACTAAAACAAAAATAGTATTACTTCACTAGTGTGGTTGTAGCCCACAGACGCAGATTACTGCTTAACTTTCAAAGGGTACCTTTAGGAAGCACACCTACCTTGAATATTATTAAGGTAAAGCAAATGAACCTTACAGGGGGCTAATCTAACAATATAAATTTTTATTTAATGTCTTAGTTACTAATCTACACCATGGCTTAGTTCCAACTTCAGATAATCAGCAATCCTTAAACGAGGCAGCAATGAATTTACCTTTGAGTAGTTTATATGAAACAGAATACAGTGACAGTGATTTCAAACAATCCCCATAGGAGAGATGGTGAAGGCCTTGAATGTTCCTTGTGGTTTCTTTAAACCTAGCTAAATTTCCCATTCCAAACTGTGTACCTTGTGTCTAGGAGGTAACAGTATTTTTTGGCAGTTTTTAACTATTCAACATTGAATAAAACAATAATTGAATTCAGTTCACAATACAGTTGGAATAAATTGCATTTATTTAAACTGTATTTGTTTTAATATTGCTACACACTCAAGTGTGCTAGCTCGCACTGCACATTGTGCACTTAAATTGTTTTTACTGCTGTTTTAGCTGTTTTGTAAAAAAAAAAAAAAAATTCTAATCTTGTTTCCAGCCTTTCCTGTAACTAGTCTAGTCCAGATAGATATTTGCTGTATCCAGGATTGTTTGTAAGCTTCTGAGCTCCCCAAGCCTTTCTGTGTTGGAGGGAAGCCTTCTAGCTTATCAGTGGGACTGTGGGACACCGTGGTGTGGGAATACCCGATGCTACTAGACAGTAGACTCTGTCAGTATAGCCTTGCACCAGTCTGGGGACAGACACACTAACAAGCAGATGTTCCTTTCGTAAGAAACAGATACTTCAGTGATGCAAAAGTAGTTGCACAGTATTTGTGTAGACTCTTTATTAACGCAGCTTTTTGTCTTTAAGTTTAACTAATTCATTATATGTCTGCTGTCACTGTCTGCAGGTACTTTATTTATTAATACTGTTATTATGGAAGACAGGAATAACGGTGTCCGTGTCAACAATAATGAGAGTTTTGGCAGCCCAACTACACGGGTCAGACAAGTCTACCCCACCAAAGAAGCGAAAACGAAACATCTGTTATTATAATGCAGAGTGGGAAAGGGAATTTTCATGGATACAAAAATGCACAGAAGATACAAAAGCTAGATGCAAGCTTTGTGCAACATCATTCACTGTTGCATATGATGGAAAAAAAGCAGTTACAGCACACCAAAGCACCAAAAAGCATACTGCTTGTTCCCAAGCTAGTGCGTCATCTCAACGACTGAAGACATTTTTCACATCGCCAAACAGTACGGCATCTCACAAAGTATCCCTAGCGGAATTTGCTAAAGTGTATCATGGAATTAGACATCATATTTCATATAATGCACAGGACTGTGGTATCAAAGTTATGAAGTCTATAATTGATGACTCGGAAATCGTTAAAAAGATGACCTGCGGCCGAACAAAAGTTTCCGCCATAGTCAACAATGTTTTGTACCCATTTTCACTAGAAGTTGTCCTTGATAAGCTACATGCTGGTTTGCCATTTTCTATCGCTACTGATGCATCTAACAAAGGGAACCGTAAATTCTATCCGGTTAGTGTTCAGTTCTTCACCCCGCAGAACGTAATTTCTTTCTGTGTTATTGACTTTTATGAGGATGCATTTGAAGACTCTAAGTCCATTAAGAATCAACTCTGTCATGTTTTAACAGAATGTAAATTGTCTTGGCAAAATGTTACCGCTTGTGCCGCAGATAATGCATCAGTAAACTATGGCATAAACAACTCTGTTTATCAGCAGTTAGTTTCAGAGGAGAATCCTAACATTATTGCAGCACACTGCAATGACCACATTATGCATAACTGTGCGAAAAATGCTTTAAACGTCATGTCATTTGATGTTTAAAATTTTGTCATGAAAGTGTTTGCTGAATTCAGTAACTCTGCATTGAGGCGAGCAGAACTGAAGAGCTGCTTTGATTTCTATGAGTCTGAATACCACGAGATAATCAGACATGTTCCAACCTGCTGGTTGAGTTTGTTCAAGGCTCTTGACCGAATTTGTGCTGGATGCCTTTGAAAACGTATTTCTTGTCTCAAGGAGAAGCTGATTGTCCGAAAGTGATATGGAAAATGTTGAAGGACCAGGAAAACGAACTGGCACCAGATGACAGCCCAACAAAGTCGGAGCTGTATCTATATTTTACACACTTCTTTATGTCATCCTTTCAAGAGACAATTTTAAAGCTTGAGAACAAATCAACAACAGCTTGTGAACTGTACGGTATAATGGAACAGTTTAAGCTGTCTCTGCAGAATAGGACTGATAAATTTTTTGGTATGAAGGTACATTTGCTCTGCGCAAAAGTTATCTACCACAGCAGTTCATTGAGAAGTTCATAACTGAAGCTCTGAATGTGTACAAGTGAGCAATGACATATTTGAACAAATGGTTTGCATTCGAACATTCCCCATATCGTCACTTCAAGTCACTGTCTTTGACTAGTGTCACAAGATCGCCTTCGCTTGATGAAGTGATTAACATTTGGATGCAAACGCCTCTATCCACCCACCGTCCATCCCGACAGCCTGCTCGATGAAGTGCGAGCTCTCAGTGAAGTATTCAACGTTATCCATAGCTGTGCAAGCACAGCTGAAGCTTGGTGTAAGTTTTTCGAGCATGAGTCTGCACCAAATATATTGAAACTTGTTCAGCACATTCTGTCTGTTCCAGTCTCGAATGCATCCGTTGAGCGTGTGTTTAGCGTTATGAATAACATTTGGTCGGATGAACGAAACAGATTTACGCCAGAATCAGTTAAAAGTGAACTGTCAGTTTTCTTTAACCTGCCATATTCCTGCACCGAGTTTAAGTCTGTTATTTCACAGAACAAGCGCCTGATCAGGGTTGCTCAGTCAGACTCCAAATACCACAAATGTGGAAGTTCAACTGAACTATACACTATTCCTAACAGACTCTAAAAATGGACACTCCTACACACAGTGTCCAAACTGTGACCACATTCCAACTATGAATGTACAGTACAAGTGCATGCAAAGTATGGCTGTACAACTCCCTGACCATCACCACAGACCAGAGTTGCTCCACAAGAGTTCAGACAGAATGAAAGAACAGGTCTTTGGGAGCATAATCTGTTGTCCACCCTCTCAGTCCATATAGGTGAGGGATGTTATCAAGTCACAGAGTTTGAAAGTTATGATCAAAAAAATTCCACAGGCACAGTGGCACAGAGTGACAGAGGTTAAGACTGTTTCAAACCCTCAGGTCTACACAGTTCAGTCCCATCCACTGGTTACTGTATAACGTTTGAATGTTCTGAGTGAGCTTTTTTTGTCTACTTCAGTCTGTTCCTGCTTTCCAAAAATAAATTAGCTGATTGACTGTTTTAGTCTCTGTATATATTTAATTGTCCTTGCTCTTGTGGCCTGGGTCATGGTTGAAAAGGGTCAAAGCATCAGTTCATTTACTCAGCAAATGAATATTGCACAGAAGTTAGCCTACTCCAGCGGAGATATTAGGCAGCATAATTGACAGATTTCTAACAACATTTATTTACATCAGGAAGCAGCAAACATAGCAAAGCAGGCCAAACTGAACTGAGTCTAATGGATTTGTTGTCAGGACTAGCTCTGAATAGGTTTTCCTACAAGTTTGCAAAGGACAACTGGCCATTTTATGAATGGCCAAATGTCTTTGCCCAACACGATTCAGTTTCTGAATGAAAATTCAGCAAACTGAGCTGTGTTAGGGAAGGAGGCGGTACAATGAGGAAGAAGTAGAAGGATGGAGGAGGTTACTAGGGAGCAAGAGGAGGAGTTAAGGAGTGAGAGTGAAAAAAAAAAAGACATCTAACATGGCACTTAACCACCAGTGGAATCTGGGAAGATGCTTTAGACACTGATTAATGTGAATGAACAACTCGTAAGAAGCCAATGTTTGAGTTGCTTATTTATATTTTTTATAGGACATTGCTCATGTACAAGGAACACTTTTTAAAATATTAGCGATGTTAATCTGAGAAGTTGACAAAATAAATGGATGTGTGAGCTGAACCTATCTCTTTGGCATGTACTTGACCAGACAAACACAACAGCTGGAACATATTTAAAGCTTCCTTACTAGAAGAATCCAGTATCTAAACACATAGTCTTATACAGATCTCCTTAAAGCCCTATCACTATACCGGGTCTCCTACAGGTTACTGAGAGAGAATGTCTGACATACAAGGCATCCTTGGATCCAGCACTGATTGATGGACCTTTTGGACAGCCACAAAACTAACAGTATCAGAACCATTAGATCCAAAGATTTAAATTTTGCTTGTGACATAAATAGGCCATGTGATGTTGATGAGACACAAATGTGTCTCAGAGAGGGTCCCCATGCACTGGAACAAGCTTCCCATCCATGTAAAGCAGAGTCCATCCCTAGGCTAGCCCTATTTAAGCATAACGTTGAGTCTTTGAACAATAGGTGGAAAATTGGAAATCACCCTGTTGCCATTGCCAATGCACAATGCCACTTATCTGTTTTTTTCTGGACTATCCACACAAATCACATCAATTCTCTGCTCTGGACTGGTAGTCAGGAAATTGGGAAAACACTGTACAAACTCCATTTTTCTGTTTCACAAAAAGAAACAGACTATTAGTGTTTGTTACAATTGGCTGATTTGCTATGCTTTTTTACAGAAAAGCATAGTAAATCGGCTGAAAGCAGGCATCCGGAATAGAAAAAGAGGGCGTTCCCATCAGCTGATGTCACTGTGATGTCACAAAATGGGTGTGGCATTGGGAGAGTGGGTGGAAATGGGTGGAGTTATGTTTCATGGTTTGTGTTGGGGGGGTGGAGGTTGCTTGGATGTCTGCTTTGGAGGTCTCTGTTGTTTCTGCAGATTTTTATTTAGAGCCTCTGTGTATTTTTTCGTGTATTTATGTGTGTTTTTACCAGTGCTGGTTTCATAGGTCTATGTGAGACAGGTGTTGTGATGTTAAATCATCAGATGACCTGTTGACAGTGGCAAGCATGTAGAGTGCCTGGATTTATGCAGGCTAGCATTTAAGGCACAAACCCTTATTTATTTATTTTTATTTTTATTTTACATTTATTTACCAGGAAGGCCTGACTGAGCCAGAAGCCCATTTTCAGTGGTGGCCCGGGAAGAAAAGCTCCATTGCAGTTCACAAGATCACAAAGAGAAATTGTACTTACATAGCACAATAGATTGCAGTCATAACTAAACTGTTTCAACGCAAGTAGAATCTGTGAAAACACAACATGACTGATTTCAATATAGCTTATTCTGTTTCCTTATTTGTACAAGACTCAAATGAAAAGTATGTAAGGGAATCACATAGACAAGTGTCATATCGGTTATAGGTGTTCGAGTAAACACAGATATGCATAAAAGTTAGTATGTGAAGAGAGTAGATAGGTTGGAGGGAGGGGGCTGGTGTGGGGGGGGGGCGAGCATGGCCAGATCATCCTGAGGTAGTGCAGAAGCATAGCCACTTATTAGTTAGGTGTTCCTTGAGAAGTAGTTTGAATTTGGAAATGTTATTAGTGTTTAGTGTATGCTGGGGTATGGAGCTCCAGGTTTTTGCTATTAGGTTTGAGAACAGAGAGTCTCAGAGACTATTGTTGGCTTTAGTGACTTTTAGCAGAAGCTTGTTGGATAACCACAGGGTTTGACTGACTGAATAAGACTGAGCTATTTTTTTAAGGGCAAATCAGTTGTCTGGTTGGTGTATAATGGTGTGGGCAATTGTAAGTTGATTGAATGATAGCAGATTTGGTAATTTGATCCATTTTCGTTGCTGGAGAGCTAAGCAGTGGTGTGATCATACCTCTCAACCTCTTAACACAAAAAATCTGGACATAGACAAACATAATGGAGAGACAAAGGCCCGAAATAGGGACACATTTTAAAAATTGCACTTATAAACTTAGAAAGTTGTTAGAATAAAAAGTGTTGCTTTAGCATACATTTTTATGAAGAAAATGAAGTCTGAAATTCAAATGGTTGTAATTATTTACTGGCATCAATCCTCAATGATTTACCAGAAAAAACACAAATTTTATGAGGAACAGACTCTGAGGTAGAAATCTGGACATTCTGAGAAAATCTGGACAGTTGAGAGCTATGGGTATGATCTGTTATGGAGGTAAGTAGCAAATCAATCTATTTTATGGTAGCAGGCCTGTAATTTGGTTAGGTCAGACTTTCTAAGGTTTGTGAAAGTAGCAGGAGTGTACAATACAGTGGATAGCAGATGTGTTCTGACAATAGACTGTCTGGAGGTAGTGTGAAGAATGGTTTGGCTCTGTACAGTGAGCCAAGTTTGATGTAGACCTTTTAATGGATAGCGCTATGTGTTTGTCATATTTTAGGAGTTGTCACTTGTGATTCCTAGTAACTTGGTATTGTCAACTGTTTCAATTTTGGTATTGTTAGAGGAGAGGATGAAGACAGGGAATGGAGGCTCAGGAGTTCTGTTATTTGAGAAAAGCATGTGTTTTGTCTTGTTTGGGTTAAGTATGAATTGGTTTTCAGTAAGATACTGTTCTATGTCTGTGAAGGCTTTTTGGGTTCTATCCAGGAGTTCATGGAGGGAGGGAGCTGTGCAGATGAGTGAGGAAGCATCTGCATATTGTACAATTGTAGCTAGGTGGGATACAGTACTGATTTTATTGGTGAAGATAGTAAAATAGTGGTCCCAGAATTGAGCCTTGTGGGATACCCACAGCAGGGCTGAGATCTCATTTTGCCACTTCACTGCTTATTGGCATTCAGACAAAATAGCTATGAAACCATGAGATGGCTGATTGAGATTTATGTGGAAAGTTCGTTGAGTAGTTTCTGATGGGATACCTTGCCAAAAGTATTTGACATGTCAAGGAAAATGAATAATACAAATGTACAGCTATTTCTGTGCTGGTTGTCTGTATTTGCGAAGTTTAAGAGTACGGTTGAGGCGCTGAGAGTCTAAAACCATGTTGAGAGCTGGAGAGAAGGGTATTGTGTAGTATAGGGCAGTAGTTGTGAGTGTATGCATTTTTCTGGAATTTTGGCTGGGGGGAATATGGCGGTTGGCCTGTAGTTAGATAATGCTGTGACTGCGCCTGCTTTATGTAAGGGGATAATTTGGGAGATTTTCCAAAGTTTAGGGACATATTCAGGGATGGAATGGTTGAGTAGGGAGACAGTATATGAGGTGTAGTCTGCTGGTATTTTGAGAAATTCGTTGGGAAGTAGATCTGCAGCAAGTGATGTGGGTTTTATTTGTATTATGAGTTCTTTTATGAAGCTGGTCTGAATAGATCTAATAGAGATGTGGGGCAGAATTGTTGTTTTTGTTTTTACTAGAGACAGTATAGAGTTTATGAAGTCTGAGTTAAATTGGGTTGCTGTGTTCTCAGTGGTATTAGGAAGGTTAAGGGTGGGAGTAGTGGTTTGTCCTGGGTTTAAGAGTTGTTTTATGGCAGCCCAGAATTTCTGGGGGTTATTTTGATGTTTTTATGTTGCGCTAATGTGTATTTAGATTTTTTGTCATTACTGATGTGTTTTTTGGTTAAATTTCTTAATTGGTGATAACTTTGGAGGGAAGTTTTGGTTGACTGATAGTGCTACCAGGCTCTATCTCTGTTTCATGACCTGTTTTGTATTTATAGATAGCCATGGACTTAATTTTCTGGCCCCACTTAGAAAAATGCGCATCAAAGCAAAACTAAGAATATTGAGGAATTCATTATTGAAGTATCGGACAGCATCGTCTAACTGTAGGTGTTTTAGAGGGGCCCAGTCACACTGTTTTAGGAGCAAGTTGAAGGTTTTGATTGAGAAGCTGCTTTTGCTGTGGATATGCGAGAAGATAGGTGGGCATGTGGTCACTAAGAGTCTGGGAAGCAGCTGAAGTGATGACGTAGGGATGGCAGGTTGGCGAGAGCCCAGTCTAGTATGGAATGTTTGTCACTGTTTTTTTGTCAGTTCTGGTTGATGAGCAAATTGATTGTGAGAACCCAAAGACTTTAATAAAGTTGATAGGGTTGTCAGAGTTACAGGTGGCCCAGTCTAGATTGAAGTCGCCTAAGATTAGTGTTTCCTGGTTATATGTGGAGACGGCCCAGTAAAGAAAGTTTTTGATTATGGGAGTATTGTTTCTGGGGGGATATAGGCAACTATAATAATAATGCTGTTTTTAGTGTTTTGGTGGAGGTGTAATACTAGTGTTTACGAGTTGGTAGAATCAGGAGGGTTGCTATCTAAGTGTTTTAGGATAAATTTATCCTTATAGATAATGCCTATACTGCCACCACATTTATGAGAGCTGTCAAGTCTGTGGTTATTATATCCTTGAGTCAGGAATTTGCTGTCTTTATTATGATTTTTTAACCAGGTTTCAGTTAGCACTGCGATGTCTGGGGAGTATAGCGAGAGAGTAGTATGAAATTCAGGTACTTTGGTAAGAATACTTCTAAGATTCATGTTAATAATTAGAAGATTTGAGGAGTCGTGTGTGAAAGAGGGAGTTTTGAAGGATAGAATTACCTTGTGGGAAGGGTGTGTAATGCTGGAGTTCTGGGCCTCGATTTGGGTGTATATCGTTGCTTAAACTAAGTTAAGATAAATTAAATAGAAGTGATTGAGAGAGTTTTGGTAGCAGTTTGGCATATTTGCATTGTAGATGTGGGGCTGCCTGTGTGCAAATGTATTTCAGCGTAAAGAGTTCTATGTAAGAGTTGTTGTATTGTTGTGGTGATATACTGATGTCTGTTGGAATGTTAATTGTTGGCAGGTTTTGTCAGGACATAAATGTAAGTGAGTAGAAGATTATGGAATGAGGTAACTGGGTAAGTTGAAGTAAGTAGGCTGATTAGGAGTGTGTGTGTGTGTGTGTGTGTGTGTGTGTGTGTGTGTGTGTGTGTGTGTGTGTGTGTGTGTGTGTGTGTGTGTGTGTGTGTGTGTGTGTGTGTGAAGAACATGTTATGTGGAAAAGGAGTGGGGTTGTTGGTGAGGAAATCTTTTGTGAGAGTTGAATTTAAGTAAGACATTATAGTCGAGATGTAGAGTAGTTAGTATGATAATGATTGAGAGAGTAGTAGCATTTGATTCACTGGTTAGAATGGTTTGGGAGATGTAATTGGTTAATGGGAAAAAGGAGTGTTTTTATCTCTAGCTACACGTTTAGGTATAGTGAGGGTGAGAATTAGGGGTAGAATAGGGGAGCTAAGTGAGCCTAAGCGCAGTAAGGGTGAAAGTGTGAATCGAGCAGGTTGAGCCAGAAAATGATCATGCACTCAATCAGTTGAATCTGCTATTCATAGCACTCTTTTTTACAAAATATATCGGCAAAAAAAAAAAAAAATTAGCTGACTAAATTTTAGCAGTTAGTAATGATGCTTTGCCAGATTGATTTGCAAAAATAGAAGAAAGACTCTTTCTTTAGAATCAAGGCAGAGAATGAAAGGTAATCTTTGAACTGAAGATTTGTTTAGTGGGAACTACTGATAGGGGGGGGGGTCCAGTAGTGTGCACAGCCTGAGCTCCGTCTATCCAGATATTTGTAAGCAAAACCAAAAACAAATTTTCTGTCAGCCACACGCACCGCAGGAAGTTTCTTTGCTTATGTTTTGCCAGAGTCGCGAGGATCAGGTAGTTTAGTTAAGCATTTCAGGTAGCTTTATCATATATGGCCAGGACTCGTAACATGTATTTGCAATGGGACTGAAATAGAAAAAAAATATAGTAGGATGCTTATTAAGAGGAAGGAAAAATAGTAACAAGAAAGTGAGTCAACAAAATGAGAGAACTGAGTTTTGTGCAAAGAGCTATAAAGCAACTGAATGTACTTAGCCAAGCTAGTAACACTACATTAATTATGACTAGTTACAAACATAAGCAGTCTACCAACAAGGGTGGGGAGCCTTTGGAAAAAAAATGTAAATGTATGGACTAAGTGGTAGAGAGTAAACTTTATAGCCTCATAGCACTTAATAATGTCTAAAAACAACCCAGTATATTATCTGTATTCAGAGCTACAGCCAGAAAACACCCAAACAATAAAGCAGGTTCCTGTTACAGAAATGGCTACTACATATGTATTCTCATGACTAGATGCTCACAATTCACCACAAATAGTCATTTGAGAACATGGGCTACAACATTTACATTCAGTTAGATGTCAGAATGCATATACAATCCATCACAGTGTTACAGCTTTGGACAGTATGTGCGTCATCATCTTTTGGCTGTTCCCGTTAGGGGTCGCCACAGCGGATCACCTGTTTCCATTTCTTCCTGTCCTCTGCATCTTGCTGTGTCACACCAACCACCTGCATGTCCTCTCTCACCACATCCATAAATCTTATCTTAGGCCTTCCTCTTTTCCTGTTACCTGGTAGCTTCATCCTTAGCATCTTTTTTCCAATATACTCCGCATCCCTTCTCAGCACATGTCCAAACCAACGTAATCTTGCCTCTCTGGCTTTGTCTCCAAACCTTCCAACCTGGGCTGACCCTCTAATATACTTATTCCTAATCCTGTCCACCCTCATCACACCCAGTGCAAATCTTAACATCTTTAACTCTGCCACATCCAGCTCAACCTCCTGCCTTTTTGTCAATGCCACTGTCTCCAACCCATATAACATAGCTGGTCTCACTACCCTCTTATAAACCTTCCCTTTCACTCTTACAGATACTCATCTGTCACAAATCACTCCTGACACTCTTCTCCACCCACTCCATCCTGCGTGTACTCTCTTCTTCACCTCTCTTCCACACTCACCGTTACTCTGAACTATTGACCCCAAGTATTTAAACTCATCCACCTTCGTCACCTCTACTCCTTGCATCCTCACCATTCCTCTATCCTCCCTCTCATTCACACACATATATTCTTTCTTAGTCCTGCTGACCTTCATTCCTCTTCTCTCTAGAACATATCTCCATCTCTCCAGGGTCTCCTCCACCTGTTCCCTAATTTCACTACAGATTACAGTGTCATCTGCAAACATCATAGTCCATGGGGGCTCTTGTCTGATCTAGTCTGTCAACCTGTCCATCACCATTGCAAATAAGAAAGGGCTCAGAGTTGATCCTTGATGTAACCCCACCTCCACCTTAAATGCATCCGTCACTCCCACCACAGACCTCACCGCTGTCACACTACCCTCATACATATCCTGTACCACTCTTGCATACTTCTCTGACACTCCTGACTTACTCATACAATACCACAACTCCTCTCTAGGAACCCTGTCATATACTTTCTCCAAGTCTACAAAAACACAATGCAACTCCTTCTGACATTCTCATGTACAGTTCACTATTTGCTTAGTTTGTTAATACAGGAATAATAACAAGTGTTTAGCACTCTTTGTTTTGATTTGGGGATATTTGTAAGCTCCATTTGGATGGCTGGGGTGGAAGGGGCTACATTACACCAGCAAGGAAAGTGAAGCAGTTCCCTTTCAGTTAGAAAGGGAAGGGAAATTAAGTATAATAATAATAATTAAATGAAATGAGAAATATGAATGAAGACTATAGATGGCTACTTGTTGAGCCAGAAAGCGAGCATGCAGTGTGACAGAAACAATTAGTTGCTTCTGCTATTCAGGTCAGTTAAGAAAAATTAGCGCCCCTTTTTACAAAATGTATCTGCAAAAAAAATTTAGCTGAGTACATTTTAGCAGTTCGTAATTGGCTTTGCCAGATTGAATAGTAAAAATAGAAAAAATATGCTTTCTTTAGAATCAAACTAGAGAATTAAGGGTAATCTTTGAAATCTGAAGAGTTGTGTAGTGGGAATTGCTGACATGGTGGGGGGTTCCAGTAATGTATACACCCAGAGCTAGGTCTCTCCAGATATTTGTAAGCAAAATCAAAAATAATTTTCTCAAAGCCACACACACCGCAGGAAGTTTCTTTGCTTATGTTTTGCCAGAGTCGCGAGGATCAGGTAGTTTTGTGAAGTGTTTCAGGCAGCTTAATCTTATATGGGCAGGACTCGTAACATGTATTTCTAATGAGACTGAAATAGAAAAAAAAATATCGTAGGATGCTTATTAAGAGGAAGGAGAAAATAGTAACAAGAAAGTGAGTCAACAGAATGAGAGAATTGAGTCTTATGCAATCAAAGAGTTATAAAATCATTGAATGCACTTAGCCAAGCTAGTAATATTGCATTAATTGTTACTAGTTGCAAACACAAACACTCAACCAACAGGTGTGGGGAACCTTTGGAAAAAATGGTAAATGTATGGACTAATTAGCAGAGAGTAAACTTTATAGCCTCATAGCACTTAATAATGTCTAAAAACCATGCAGTATATTATCTGTATTTGCAGCTACAGCCAGAAAACACCCAAACAATAAAGCAGGTTCCGGTTACAGAAATGACTACTAAGTAAGTATTCTCATGACTAGATGCTCACAATTCACCACAAATAGTCATTTTAGAACATGGGCTACAATATTTACATTCAATTAGATGCTAGAATGCACGTACAGTCTGCCACAGTGTTACAGCCTTGGGCAGAATGCACATAGGTTCATTGTCTTTTTGCTTAGTTTTAGTGTTTATCACTCTTTTTTTAAAAAAACAGCCTTATTAACTTACATTAAATAGTTCTGTGTACTGTGAAAATAAACTTACTTGGCAAGCACACTACTGGAGGGATGCCGATAGCACAGCTGATCGCTAGGGGTTTGATGTAATTTAAAAATGGTGTAATTTGATTTAGGGATATTTGTAAGCTCTGTTTGGATGGCTAGGGTGGGTGGGGCTAAATTACACCAACAAGGGAAGTGAAGCAGTTCCTTTTTATTTAGAAAGGGAAGGGAAATTAAGTATTAGATAAATAATGAAATGAGAAATATGAATTAAAATATGGATGGCTATTTGTTGAGCCAGAAAGCGACCATGCAACGTGACAGAAACAGTCAGTTGCTTCTGCTGTCCAGGTCAGTCAAGAAAAATTAGAGCCCCTTTTTGCAAAATGTATCAGCAAAAAAATTTAGCTTAGTAAATTTTAGCAGTTAGTAATGGTGCTTTTCCAGACTGATTAGTAAAAATAGAAAAAATATGCTTTCTTTAGAATTAAGCCAGAGAATGAAGGGTAATCTTTGAAATTGAAGAGTTGTTTAGTAGGAATTGCTGAAGGGGGAGGGGGGATTCCAGTAGTGTGCATACCCTGAGCTAATTCTATCCAGATATTTGTAAGCAAAACCAACATAAAATTTTCTGTTGGCCACATACACTGCAGGAAATTTCTTTGCTTATGTTTTGCCAGAGCTGCAAGGATCAGGTAGCTTAGTGGAGCTTTTCAGGCAGCTTAATCTTATATGGGCAGTACTTGCTTCATGTATTTGCATTGGGAGCTGCAGGAAGTTTCTTTGCTTATGTTTTGCCAGAGCTGTGAGTCTCAGGTAATTCAGTGGACCATTTCAGGCCACTTAATCTCATATGGGCAGGACTGTCACATGTATTTGCAATGTGACTATTGTGGATATAAACATGGAGTTGAAGGCATCTTCCAAGAATCCAAACAGCACACAAGTCTTTCCAACTCCAGAATTCCTGATTAGCATACAACAGCAATTTTAAAAAAAGGCATTTTTTTTGCCTCGGACTGAAGCCTCAACACAGGCAATACAGAGGCACTGCTGGGAGCGCATACAAGGGATACATAGCAAACTGCCAAGTAAGTTTATTATGTAGCTATAACAAGATTGCCAAATTTGCATCTAACCTTCCATCCAAAACACATCACTGTATTGCCCTTAAACAATTACACTAGATGGAGTTTCCACTATATCTATCCTACACACAAATCATTACTACACACAATGAAAATTATAAACTACATTCCCCAATACTACTTAACTAGAAAGGAACTGCATTTGTGAAAGAAATGTATCATATTTGCTAATAAATCTAAAACCACAGCTGATAAGTCATGTCATGAAAGGAGATACTGCCAGCACAACTATCTGGAATTTTGTAAATAGTTATATGTCATTTGTGAATATCAGAATGATTCATATGCTTGTGTTACAACTGTATTAGAACTGTATGTTATGTGTATATCAAACTGCTGGTACAGAAGAGATATTTTGTAAAGTACTAAGCTAAAATGTAACCACAGCATGCCTTTTAGAATAGAACAGGAATGTAACTGCACTAATGTGACTGTTTTGATGTATATACTATAAGAATAAAAACTGAAATACAAGAAGTTAACTTCAGAAGAATAGCTGGAATTTAAAATTACTTTATGACCACGTAATAAAAATATGTTATCTTTCAGTTTCAGTCAGTGCAATGTTGTTTTAAAAATTTCCTGTGAATTTGAACTCTGATGTAACTGTGATTATTTACTGAGTATTTTCTTGGTCTTTTATTATTTATTTAATATATTTAAACCTTTCATTGTGACTGATATTTGGGAGACATATTTAAATTCTGTGAGTACTTGCATATTTATTTGGTAACAGTGTGGGCCACTCCTAATAGCCTTGCTCTTGGTCAAACTACCATTTGGATTAATAGTAACATTACACAGTAAGATTAGACACCCTTTGTTAAAGGTTTTAAAGTAGCTGATAAGGACATGGCTGGTGGCAGTGATAACTACCTTATAGTCTGGGGAAAAGGGGGCATAGCTAGTAAACCTGTGCTAGCCTTTCCCAGGGTGTGTGTGTGTGTGTGTGTGTGTGTGTGTGTGTCTGTGTGTCAGCTACTTGGGCAGGGACACCAAGCACTGGTTGGATAAAGAGTGTGCTGGAGGTCTTGGCTTGGCCACTCAGCTGAGTATCTCAATTCTATAGCTGTGCCAGTGGGGAGTCTTATTGTGGATCTAGAGAAAGAGGGAGAAATCTGACCCAGACCGACTGCAGTCTCTGTGCTCTTAAGGGAAATTGCACTTGATGCAGAGAGCTGCATCTGGAAATACTGTGTGTGTACTTGTCATCTTCCCAATGTACGTCCCCCACTGGTGCTAGAGGTAAGGATTGAGGGTCCTTGATTACTGTTGCCAGTGCTGGGGAGTCACAACTCACTTTACTCAAGTTACGTAACTAAACTTTGAGCACCATACTGATTAAACTATGACAACTAGAAAATACCTGCCTAAGCCTTGGTTAAGCTCCTGCTCTGTTTCTACATAATCATAACATCTCCATCAATAGCAATGATCGTCCTTTTCCTGTAATAATTATACACACTAATCACACTGACAGTATATGCTTACAATCGTCTCTTTTTACTTGTATGTAAATAACGTGAAATTCTGCCTCTTGTACTTTGTATTACAGGTTACGTGTGCCATTTGTTTATTTTCTTTTGTTTATGCTTATGTATTTTTTTGGATGCTTTTGTATTCTCAAACCCACTATCCAAATGGAGTTATGTTTTCTAGCCCATAGGTTATCTCCTGGAGAAACTTCAGGTGCAATTAACTGTTGGTAGGACACCAATTCAAGTTATTGCCAGCTACAGGACCGCCTCCATGTATCAGGACACCCACTCTGCCTCTTTGGATCTACTTGAGTTTATCAAGATACATCCGAATACCATGGTTTTAGGTAACTTTAACTACCCATCCATTGACTGGGTAAATTACTCATGCTCAAACTTTCTTGCCCAAAGGTTCCTCAACTTTGTTAACTCCAGTGCCCTGGACCAGCTGGTTGACACCCTGACATGAGGTGCCAACATCTTGGATCTGGTGCTTACCAATATGGGGGACCACTGTAGCACCCCCACTATGAGGTCTTCCCTGGTGAGATCTGACCACAGAGCAATCTGATTCAAAGTAACTGTCATACCTGACCCCCCCCCCTCCACTAGCAGCAACTAAACTAAAAAACTTCTCCAAAGCAGATTATAACCTGTTATGGGATGGTATAAATAGCTTCACTGCACCTCCACCTCAGATGGAACTGGCAACTATGCGAAGTTGTACACCAATGCTTTATACAAACACCTGTATAACTGCATTGACTCGGCCTTACCTGATAAGACCAAAACAAGCTCCTCAAGGAAGAGCAAACCTGCCTGGTGGACAACTGCCATTAACAGGCTGTACAGCAAGAGGAAGAAATTGCTGCCTAAGAGTACGAGGGAGTGAGCCCTAAACTAGAAACACTCCCTCCTCAGCTTAAAGATGCAAATAAGACTTCTTGTGAAGTCCTCCAAAGCAAGCTACGAATCCAGATTAACTTCCTCAACTAAGGACAACCATAAGGCGTTCTTTAGTTATATCCATAACCTAAAAGGAAGGGCCCAGATTTGTGCTGAACTAGTAGTTAATGATACCATATATACTGAGCCTGTGGACATAGCTTAATCTGTTGGCTGACAGGGTCTGTAAAAACTTCACTCCCCTGTCCCTGCCACATGTACCCCATGACATCCCTACCACCTGTCCCCTATCTTTTATCTCTAAAAAGTAGGTCATAAACGCCCTCTCTAAGGCCAAAAACATAACATCTATGAGACCTAATAACATCCCAGTCTGTGTCCTACATGGACTCCAACAAGAATTAAGATCACCATTGGGTATTTATCTCAGTCATAGTCTTAAGCACCGGCTTTGTCTCAGTTGAATGGAAAACAGCAACTGTTATTTCATCACAAAAAGGTGATGCTTCCACTGACCACGGGAACTATAGACCTATTAGTCTGACTAACCTTATCCGCAAGGCCATGGAGCAAATCATCATGGACCTTATCAGCAAAGATATAGATGATCTCCAAACACTTGACCCTACTCAGTTTTGGATTTGTCAAATGGAGATCATGCCTGTTAAACCTGGTGGACTTCTTTGAGACAGTCACCAAGGCCCTGGATGAGGGGAAATCTGTGCATGCAGACCACCTAGACTTATCAATGGTGTTTGACACTATCCCCCACTCAGGCAGCATTGACAAACTCACCCGGATAGGTATCAACCCTTATATCATTAGATGGGTTGCTAACTAGCTGCCTGACAGAACCCATATAGTCAAAATAGGGGAATCCACCTCCAACAGCAGACCTCTAATCACTGGTGTTCCACAGGGATCATTCCTGGAACCGCTACTGTTTGGAGTCTATTTCTCCAAAGTACAAGCAAAAACTAAAGATCTGTGGCTGACAAAGTTTGCTGATGATTGCAAACTGGGAGCAGTCACAGAATATCCAAATTATGTCAGCATCCTACAAGAGGGTCTTGCATAAACAAATGATTGGTGCCAAAGTCATGGCCTTAAACTCAATGCAAAAAAATGTATTATCATCTCTTTCAGTAAGAATGATGTTCCTGCTAACTACCATATCAATAGCAACACCCTGAATATGCATTAAGTGATGAGAGGCCTGGACATACAGGATGACACAACTTTACCTTTGACCACCATGTCTCCACAGTGGTAAGAAGGGCATTCTGTATTGCCCATCTCATAAGTAATGGCACTACCTTCAGAAAAAAGAAGTTATAACTTCCCTGTACTCTTCTCTTATCAGGCCAATAATTGAGTACAATGGCCCTTTTGGTATGGGGGTCTGTATTATAAGATAGACATTTGAAAACATCGAACAACATATGTTCGACACCATATGGTCGATGTCTTAAAACATCGACTTTATAAAACGACAAAAAAGAAAAAAGTACCCTAATGGGTTTAGGCAGGGGGGAAAGCCCCCCTGCACCCCCCACACCCTCGCTACTTAAATATACCAACTCCGAGACCACACTACATTGCAGTAAATGGAAATCTCCCCTTATGGAGATTTCCATTTACACACTCAAGATTCTGAGCGTTCGATATTCTTGTGTCGACAATGTCAGATTCTACATTGTCGGCTTCGAGAATATAATATAGACCCTTTGGTATGTACCTTTCCAAGCACGTGCAGCAATTGGAGAGACCACAAAGGTTCCTCATAAGGAAAATTCAAGGTCTTCAGCATCTGTCTTATGTGGATTGTCTGAAATCTCTGCCACTTTATTCTGTTTCATACAGAGTACTCAGAGGTGATCTCTGCCTTGCATACAAGGCAATCTCTGACCCTGCTTTATTCGAAATGCTGCATATCTGTAAGTCAAATGGTACATGGGTTACTCACTCTAAAGATCTTAACCTGGTATTTGACATTAATAGAACCTGTTGGAGGGGCAGATATGTCTCCCAGAGGTTACTACACCTTTGGAACAGACTCCCACTTCATGTCCAACAGAGCACCTCATTGGCCCTCTTCAAACACAGTCTGGACAATCGGATGGGTAACTGTAAATTCACCCTGGGGGTTCCACCTGTGTCCCTATTGGACAGAAGCAATAGGTGCTGATCATGGAAGTAAGGGTAGAACTTGGCTCGGCTTGTAAGGGCCCTAGGACCATTAGCCTAGTAACTTCCTATGATCCTAAATGTTGTACAATTTATTGTTTGTGTGTGTTCATACTGCTGGTTTTCATGCACTGAATCAGTAAGATAACTGATCTCAAAGAGGACTGTTTTGTATCAATTACTAATCTCATATGGCAACATCAGCACAGACAATTATTTGAGACTGAGAATAAATATTGCTGTAACACCTGCTGTAATTAACCTTCTATGAATGCTTGCAACAACTCTTTTCTATACTCTTAATCAATGTGTGTTTACTGTATTAGCCACTGATGAACATAACCAAATGACTGAACAAAATGTCCTATCAACTGTATTGTTTATTGTAACACACTGTGATGTTCTTCGTGTTTCACTGTTGCAGTCATTACATTTGGGTAATCTGCTGGCAGGTTGCCCTCAGTCAGCCTGATTAGCAAAGTGTTGGGTCCTGCGTCAGTTGCTGTCTCTTCTTCCATGACATCAGGTCGTCAGGGGTATAAAACATGCACCCAACGCCATTACAGCAGTCTTTCTTGCCACGCAGTGCCCGAAGCAGAAGCATTTTGCAAGTGCCGGTCAGCCGACTCCTGAAATTTTCGTTTTTAAGTTTCAGATCAGAAGTCTTCAACTCAAAAGCTAAGTACCCCGTTGGAGAAACTTTTTCTTGCTCCTTACCGATGTCAGTAAAAGTTAATAATTGCATTACTTGTGGGAAGCAAATACCTCATAAGGATTTTCATTTGTACTGTATTCCTTGCCTAGGCCCTGACCATAACGTACCTTGCTGTCGGTTTTATGCTTTATTTAATCAACGCACTATCCAATGTCAGTACATTTCTGCTTCTAAATATTTAGGCTCACACTTTAATTATCCAGAAATGTCATCGGTTAGCAATCAGACTACCGGAATACCTAAAAAACACAAAGAAAAAGACAGAGACAGGCCACTGAGGTCCAAAACTGCCGACGACGCTTCTCCTAAGCCAGTCACCAGTTCGCAGGTACTCATTGAGGTGCTTTCGCAGCCCATGATACCCGCTATGTCTGATTCGCAGGCCTCTACTGAGACCCATTCGGAGTCCGGTATGCTGAGAGATGCTTCAATTATGGAACCCACGGATGAATCTACCTTGGATGAGTCCAGAGCCGCTGTGCAGGCACCAGCTTCTGAGGGTGTTTTCAGGCCTACAGATTTGTATATTAGACTGACGCCATCTTCAAAACTAAGGCCAAAATCTCGACCTATGCCTAAAAACCTGATGCCTGGACCACATGTGCAGGCCCCTATGCCTAAAAAACAAATGATCAAAATGATTGAAGATTTAATTACTCTGATCAGAGGTAGCCAACCCCCCCCCCCCCTTCTAAGAGGCCTAGGCAAGACATTGATTATGAATCTTCAGAACAGGATTCTATTTCTTCTTACTCTTCTAATGAAAAGGAATTGTCTATACCTATTTATGAGGATTTTGATGCAGAAGATTCCATTCCTTCTGCTTCTCCCCCTGAGGATTTTTCTTTTGGGGAAACTTTACATACCTTAAGGGAACACTTCCACTGGGAAAGTCAGGATTTCTCTGCATCTAAAAAGAGACTTAGGGATTTTCTTCTTCTTCCTCAGCATAGGCCTTTGGCTATACCTCCTGTTCTAGACATTGTTGATGATGTTTTTTCAGAATCTAGTATGGCTCCTGATTCTCTGTCTCCGGCTCCTTGTAAGCCAGACAGATACTACAGGGTCCCTGACTCCCACAAATTCATTTTCAAAAATCCCGTTGTAGATCCTGAAACCATTTCTCAGGGTCCTAAGGGCATTAAGGCTTCTACAGCTAAAAATCCTACCCCTTCTGATAGAGATTCCAGGGCGCTGGATAGATGGGGTAAGAAGGTTTACACTTCTGCAACCTTGGCAATCAGGGCTTTAAACTGTCAATTTCATATGCTAAAATATCAACAGCATATCATGGGACTGCTTAAACAGAAAATGATGTTAATTTCTGACTGTGTGGAAAACAAAGATTTACAGGATTTATTGCCTTCAGCTGAACAAGTTGGAAAACATACTTTGCAATGTGGTTTTGATTCTTTGGAGGCCTCTTGCAGGGCTGCTGTAACTGGGTTGTACTCAGGGGCGGCTCGTGGCATAGGGCTGCCGGACTGCAGCCCCCTCAAAAATAAAAAAAGAAAGAAAGAAAAATGAAAAATAAAAAAAATTATTTTTTCAAAATTCGCGGACTTCGCGCATAGACCGAGTCCCGACTACTGTCGGTCTATGCGCATGCTCAAGGCAGTCCGGCCGTCCCCATAGGGGGACACAAGGAGACGTCTGTGCACTTTTACAGTGCACAGACCCGCCAGGATTATGGGTCGCGTCCGGACTGCAAGAGGAGCAGCAGGGACTCGGGACAGAGCATTAGGGATCTCGTCGGGAAGGAGCATTGGGATCTCGCGGGTCTTCAGTATTGCGCGGGAAGGATGTACGTTAGCTGGATGTATTCAGGTAAGGTGCCTTTTAATTTACAATGTTTATTTGTATGGTGCTTGTGCTTTACTGGAGTGTGTGTGTGTGTGTGTGTGTGTGTGTGTGTGTGTGTGTGTGTGTGTGTGTGTGTGTGTGTGTGTGTGTGTGTGTGTGTGTGTGTGTGTGTGTGTGTGTGTGTGTGTGTGTGTGTGTGTGTGTGTGTGTGAAAATGCCCCAGGTGCTTATGGTGGTGTGGTAGGGAATGCCTCAGGCTTGAACCCTGTACCCTGTATGCAGGTGTTAAAGACTTGAGTTCCCTACCCACCACCATTTGTAAAAAATTTCAGATTTTTGCCTCATATTCGATCTGATCTGTTCCTCATAATATCTGTGGTTTGTAAATGTTGCAATGCTTGATATTTGATGGTGTAGTAGTAGCATTGTTGCCTCACAGCTGCAGGTTCTTGGGTTTGATTCTTGGCTGGGGTTCCTTCTTTGTGGGGTCTGTATCTTCTCCCTGTGTTTGTGTGGGTTTGCTTTTGTGTCCTCCCATGTTACAAAGACATGTCTGCATTATTTCTTCCTGGGCCTTTGCTGAAAATTGTTTATTTGTTCCAAGTCAGACTGTCCTGATTAAAAATGTTAAATAAAATTGACAGGCATTTGAATTTCAGACTTAAGGGTTTCTGAATGTTTAATTCCTTGCGTATTTGATGGTGCAGTGGTAGTATTGTTGCCTCACAGCTATAGGTTTTCTGGTTTGATTCTTGGTTGGGGTGGCTTCTGTGTGGAGTCTGCATCTCCTCCATGTGTTTGTGTGGATTTGCTCTGGTGCCCTGCCATTTTACAAAGACGTGTCTGCAGTTTTAATCCCTGCTGAAAATTGGTTTTGTTCTGTCCGCAGTAAAATTGACAGGCATTTGAATTTCAGACTTCAGGTTTCTGAATGTTTAATTCCTTGCATAATTGATGGTGCGGTGGTAGTATTGTTGCCTCACAGCTATAGGTTTTCTGGTTTGATTCTTGGTTGGGGTGGCTTCTGTTTGGAGTCTGCATCTCCTGCCTGTGTTTGTGTGGATTTGCTCTGGTGCCCTGCCATTTTACAAAGATGTGTCTGCAGTTTTAATCCCTCGTCTCTGCTGAAAATTGTTTTGTTCTGTCCGCAGTAAAATTGACAGGCATTTGAATTTCAGACTTCAGGTTTCTGAATGTTTAATTCCTTGTATAATTGATGGTGCAGTGATAGTATTGTTACCTCACAACTATAGGTTTTCTGGTTTGATTCTTGGTTGGGGTGGCTTCTGTCTGCATCTCCTCCCTGTATTTGTGTGGATTTGCTCTGGTGCCCTGCCATTTTACAAAGACGTGTCTGCAGTATTAATCCCTGCGTCTCTGCTGAAAATTGTTTTTGTTCTGTCCGCAGTAAAATTGACAGGCATTTGAATTTCAGACTTCAGGTTTCTGAATGTTTAATTCCTTGCAGATTTGATGGTGCAGTGGTAGTATTGTTGCCTCACAGCTGTAGGTTTTCTGGTTTGATTCTTGGTTGATTTCCTCTGGTGCCCTGCCATTTGCTGAAAATTGTTTTTGTTCTGTCCGCAGTAAAATTGACCGGCATTTGAATTTCAGACTTCAGGTTTCTGAATGCTTAATTCCTTGCAGATTTGATGGTGCAGTGGTAGTATTGTTGCCTCACAGCTATAGGTTTTCTGGTTTGATTCTTGGTTGGGGTGGCTTCTGTGTGGAGTCTGCATCTCCTCTCTGTGTTTGTGTGGATTTGCTCTGATGCCCTGCCATTTTACAAAGACGTGTCTGCAGTATTAATCCCTCGTCTCTGCTGAAAATTGTTTTGTTCTGTCCAGTAAAATTGACCGGCATTTGAATTTCAAACTTCATGTTCTTCAGAATACATAGTAGCACAACCTTTTTTCTAGCAATTTTCTAAGTTTATAAGATGAATATTTTAAATTTGTCCCTATTTTTGGGACTGTATTCCCCCATTATTGGCTTTGTCCAGGTTTTTGTGCTAAGGTTGACAGCTATGGCAAGAACTGAATTCACTGAATATGGACTGTAGAATTGTGCATATTTACTGATAAAGGTGCACTGTAGAATTGTGCATATTTACTGATAATGGTGGACTGTGGAATTGTGCATATTTACTAATAATGGTGGACTGTAGAATTGTGTATATTTACTAATAATGGTGGACTGTGGAAGTCTGAGTAGACTTTTATGATAAATGTTCTCAACTGGGCAGTTTTGCCATTATGGGTGCATATGTTTTGTTTCATTGCTTACTGGAAAAATGTTCAAAACAAATTTAAAACACCCTCTAACAAGTGTACTGTATTGTACAAGGAATATAATTTTAGTACAATGAGGAAGGTGTATCAAAGAGCACATGTATGTTTCATATGCAAGGGGCCTATGATTCAAAACAGCCCAAAATTAATCTTTATCTGCCACTGGCAAAATGTATTTTCTTTGAATGTGGGTTTCAATGCTGTTTCAATGAATGTGAGTTTCAAGGGCAGAGAAGTTTTAATGCTAAGTTTTCATTGTGAGACTGCATTGCTTTGTTTAACAGATGACTTAATGTTTGTGCTGTAAAATACAAAATAAAACTTTCAAATGAAGTCCAATCATTGAAGTAAAGCAGTATGCACATTAGTGTTTATGGTAAATGGAGTGAAATAGCCAAGTAATGGTTAATTGGAATGGCTGCAGAGGCTCCAGTTCAACCATTATTTTGTCAGGGGAAGGGCAGCAAACTCAGACAGGCCCAGCTGAACTATACCTCCCAACTGTCCAGATTTTCAAAGAATGAATAGATTTTTGCTTCTTATTTTTGGTTTGTTGTTCATAAAATTTGTAGTTTTAATTCCTAAATGATTTGCCAGAAGTCACTAAATAATAAGTTTCAGACTTCATAACCTTCATAAAAATGCATGTTAAAGTAAGAGCCGTTCTATCAACTGTCTCAATTTATACAAGAGCAATTTTAGTACTGTTTATATGTGCCCCAATATATTTGGCCTTGTTCAGATTTACTGCATTAACAGGTTGAGAGGTACATGCAAATAAATTGCTTTATAGAATTAGGCATAGCCAACCTCTCAACTGTCCCCAATTTTTGGCTCAAAATGTTGCTCTTCCCCTAATAATCCCTCCATAAAATAGCAATTTTGGAAGAAAACATGGAGGGTTTACAATTAAGAAATAACTGTAATAATCAAAGTTATAGATTACTTGAAATGCATGTAGATTCTTTTATTTTGTCAGCTGCTCAAGGTAGCAGTACTAATATTAAAGTGTCCCTTCTTTGACAGGTAGAAGCTGTATTGTGTGTCTATTTTTTATATTTTTGCATCACATTTTTGGTCCATTTTTCATAAAATTGTGTTTTTTGGCAAATTAGTGACAAATCACTAAAGACTGAAGTTAGAAAATGACAGACATTTGAGTTTCAGATTTTATACCCTTCAGAAAATTCATACTAATGCAAGACCTATTCTATTATCTTTCTAAGTTTATTAGAGCAATATTTAAAAATTGTCCTTATTGTTGTGCCTTTGTCCCACTTCTGTGTATGGCTTTGTCCAGATTTCTTGCTCTTGAAGTTGAGAGGTATGACAAATGTGTCAGGGCCATCACAGTCAGCCAGAGAGATTTCAAATTGTGACATGCTTGTTGCACCCCACTCCCGCATGTAGTGACTCTGGATGTGTCCAAGCAAGGCAAGGAGTAGTTGTATCTACCTTGGATGGGGAGGACACACTGCATAAGTACTACAGTGGCTTTTCATCTGTCCTTGATTTTGCAGAATGGTCTGGTTTCTGTCATATTTTTGTACTGTTGATTTATGCTTATTACTCAAAGTGCCTGTTGCTCTGTGTTTAAGTAGCAATGCTTTAATGACCATAAGGTAAGCTTGTCTGACATCGTAAGATGCAAGTAAGCTTTAATAAGCATACTGTTAAAGAATTGCCAACATTGAAAGCCTTTCTGTTGTTGCCATGCAGAGAATACTTGACTAGATAATGTATAAGCCTTGGGTATTAAAGGACAGGATTCCATTATTTTAAAAAGCTCATTACACTTGTTGGAGACTTCCAGTCATCTCTACAGGCTTTACCCGTAAACTAAACAGAATGCCAATCATGTGTGGTCCATAACCTGTACAGTAATCCTTTAAGCAATGTATCTTGAGCTTGTTTCTTGTTTGCTTTTCATTTTTACTTTTATCATGTTTTCCCCATGAAACAAGTTGTCAGGCAGCAGGTCTTTTTGGATAAGAAACATTTTTACAAGTGGGGGCATCACATAGATTTCTACTTTCAGCATGTTGCTTGGTACTTTAATAAAGCTGAATATATTATAATTAGAACTGCAGTGCAAGGAGAAGTGGTTTGAGTTGAGTGCTTCTGGTTTTTCTTATACTTGATTTTGACTGGCATTCCAGTAATGTATTTAAAAAGTAATTTATTTTTCATGCCTCACAACCTTTTGTTTCCATCTAGATATTAAGTAAGCTGTCATGCAGCCAATGCATTGAAATATTTTTATTCTTCTACACTTATTTTTGTCTTGATTGGACTTTCATAATGATGGTTTGCCACCCAGGGCAGCGTATTTAATTAAAGTTAGTTTTTTTGTGGTTTTGTGCATAGCTCCTCCCCTTTATGGTTGACCACACCCCTTCCCTTTGACCCCGCCCATTCAGCGTCTCCTGCAGCCCCCCTGTGATTTGAAGTCACCAGCCGCCACTGGTTGTACTAAGAAGGCATGCTTGGCTCAAAGAGCAAAATCTGCCTGATCATGTTAAAGCAAAATTGTTGGATGCTCCTTTACAACAGGACTGTCTCTGAAGTTTTAAAAAAGGGAAGATAAAAGCTAAATCTATACAAACTGTGAAAGATTTCTTACAAGTGCAATCTCCAAGATTTAGTAGGCACTGGCCTACTAAGAACTGGTCCTTTCCAGTTCCTTCCAGAGCCACTCAAATCAAACCAAGACATTCCAAAGGCTCCAGGTTTCAGTCACAAGGGACTTTCAGGACTGAACAATGGGGTGCCTCCTCCTCCAACTTTGGAAACAATAAGCAGTCTCAATGACTTCCCTTTATACTTACCAAGCACTTACCTTTTAGCCGCCCTTTTGGGGGAAAACTGGCTCTTCATGCAAGAAACTGGCAACTTATAACCCAGGACAAATGGGTTTTAAATATAGTATCCCAGGGATACAGAATTCATTTCCACATGCTGCCAATTCCAAACGGATGGCCAGACCTGCCCCCAAATCAGTGGGCAGAGGCCCAGAAACAAGTACTTTCCCTCATGAGCATGGGGGCTATTCAACCAGTACCAGAAGAGGAAAAGAGACAAGGTTTCTATTCAATACTTTTCCTGGTACCCAGAAAAGACAAATCATGGCACCAATCCTGGACTTAGCTACTCTAAACACCTTTCTGGACATTCCAAAATTCAAAATGCTGACTCTTCACCAGTTACTTCCTATGGTAGGTAGGGTTGCCAACTTTTCCTGTCAAAAATTCTGGACATGTACATGAAAGCAAAATGCGGTACCCCCCACACGTGCACCCCCCACTCATGTGGTACCCCCCCCACACACACACACACACACGCATACACGCAGCCATTCCGGTGTCCCATTACTTGGCTATCTCTCCATTTCTCCCCAGTTGCCATAAATACTGTTCAAAACTCAGTGTGCATACTGTTTTCAGCTTTACTTCTTCAATGATTACAGATACTTGGATTTAATGTAAAACTTGCACAAACACTAATAGCCAATTGCTAAACAAGCAATACAGTCTCTCATAAACAGACATAGCTTTAATACTTCTTTGCCTTTAAAACTCACATTCACTGAAACAGCATTGAAACCTACATTCAAAGAAAATGCATCTGGCCAGTGGTGGATTAAGTTTACCTTTGGGTTTTTTCAAATCATAGCCCTCTTGCACACATTTTTAAAGCCAAGCAAAAGTTCTTTGATTCACCTTCCTGATTGTATTAAATTTTAATACATAATAACAGCTAGCAGACATGAATTAGCAGCCATCACAACTTTGACTGCTACTGAAATAAAACGCATGAACCAATAATGACAAAACTGCCCAGTTCAGAACATTTCAACCATAAATGGCCACTCATACTGGTGGATTTTAATGACATAAGTATCAGTCAATATGCACAATCTCTGCAGAGTGCAGAAGTAAAACATCATCTAAATTCCACATTAAACAAAGAGATCTGCAACTACTGAAAAGTTGCTGCTAGCAAACAATTTTATGTTTCAGTGCTGAATGCAGAAAACTTCTGACACATGAAGAGAAACATCTTTTCACAGGGGCTTCAGAGCTGCAGAATTTTTTTTCTTTACATCAACCAGTACTTCATCACCAGTCAGAAGTTAGAACGTGACTGAAATATGAAACAATTAATCAGGTCTGAAGGGTTTTCTTGCACTTATTCAGAAGGCTACAGTGGACTGAAAAATCTCGGCCCCTGCCCCATTAAAATACAACACAGTACGACTCTGAGCCTATCACCCGTGACTACTTTAAACTCTAAATTCAGAACAAGGAAAGGGATTGACTGAATCTTCAGACACTAATAGTTTAAGGATGGTTATGCCTTTCAAGTATGGTACAAACAACAAATTCAGCAATTTTGTAAATCAGAAACATTAACTAGAGCCCTTTTGTCCTCTTTTTTAAATATTGTAATGCTAGTAAAACAAAGAATTATAACAAATTTCTAGTCTCACTTAGCATGGAAATTATCTGGTACCTGAAAAAGTATATAAATCAGAAACATTAACTAGAGCCCTTTTGTCCTCTTTTTTAAATATTGTAATGCTAGTAAAACAAAGAATTATAACAAATTTCTAGTCTCACTTAGCATGGAAATTATCTGGTACCTGAAAAAGTATATAACTCTGAGCCTATCACCCGTGACTACTTTAAACTCTAAATCCTGAACAAGGAAAGGGATTGACTGAATCTTCAGACACCAATAGTTTAAGGATGGTTATGCCTTTCAAGTATGGTACAAACAACAAATTCAGCAATTTTGTAAATCAGAAACATTAACTAGAGCCCTTTTTTCCTCTTTTAAAATATTGTAATGCTAGTAAAACAAAGAATTATAACAAATTTCTAGTCAAACTTAGCATGGAAATTATCTGGTACCTGAAAAAGTGTTTAATTTAAGATCAGTGCATGTCTTCTGCTCAATTTGCACTGCCTTTGTTGCTGAAAGATTTCAATACCAAACCTCTTTTTTTGCTGCAACCAGTTATATTTTGCTCATACATTTTTTTCTCACAGAAAATATTTTCAGTTTCTCATCACAGTGTCAATGGTCAAAAATTCCCTGTAGGTATCAACAAGACAGACTCAGCACTGAGCTGAGGGACTTACATATGCCTCTGCTGCGCCCGCAGTGTTGAAATGGAGAAAATTCAGACAGCCGGACTCGTACTTTGCCTGGGGGCTGGGCTTTTCAGCATACGTCTTCTGTTAACTTCTTTACAATTCAAATTCTGCGCATGGGAAGACAAGACAGTGAGTAGACAGACGTAAACAGTCGCAAAGACAATGTTTTCGTTACCATCTGCACCCGGACGCAAAGGGCGTTCTTAAAGAAGAATGCCCATAAAAAATAAATAATTTTTTTAAACTAAGCAAAAATGTGCGCACAGTGCACCATTTTGTCTGGACAACACAGGCATTTTCCGTTCTTCCGGACAGTGTCCCTTAATTCTGGACAGTCTGGAAGAATTCTGGATGGTTGGCAACCCTAATGGTAGGCAAAGATGCCTGGTTGGCAACTCTAGATTTAAAAGAGGCTTACCTGCATATCCCAATCAGGGAGTCTTGCAGAAGATACCTCTGCTTCAAAGCAGGCTGCTTGCATTACCAGTTCTCTGCACTGCCCTTTGGCTCATCTACTGTGCCCAGGGCCTTTACAAAGTGCCTGGCTCCAGTAATTACATTTTGCAGGCAAAGAAATATTCAAATATATCCATACCTGGACGATTGTCTAATTCAGGCAGAAAACAAGGACACTCTTCTAAACCATCTGGCATTTGTAAAAAGGGTTCTAACTTGTCTAGGGTACACTATAAATGAAAAGAAATCACAACTGGTACCCTCTGAAAAAAATACATTCCTGGGTGCAAGCTTGAGTACAACTGCCCAGATGGCTTTCCGTACACCAGGCAAACAAATTCATTTGGTGACTTACTTCAAACAGGTGGCCACAAAAACCCTGTTCTGCAAGGCAAATACTGCAAGCCTTGGGGTTCATAGCCTCATGCATTCTTCTAATTCCATATGCAAGACTGCATATGAGGAAACTTCAGTGGTACTTAAAAAGTCTGTGGAATCAGCATTGTCACAGCCTGGAAACAATGATTCCTATCATACATTGCCTGCAACTAGAGTTCCTATGGTGGGCAGAGGCCTGCCACCAAAACAAGGGACTGCCATTCATACCACCCCCTGCCACCCAAACCCTAACTACAGACGCATCAGACTATGCTTGGGGGGCACATCTGGCAGGGAAGTGCATTCAGGGCAAATGGAGCCCAAATCAAATGCACCTTCATATCAATCAAAAAGAAATGCTAGCTGTACAGAATGCACTGACAGCCATCAAGGACTGCCTTCTTCCAGGACAATTGATGATAAAGACAGACAACACCACAGTTATGTGGTACATAAACAAGCAGGGGGGTAAGCACACCTTCCCTCTTTGCAGACTAGCCATGGCATTGTGGAACACGGCCTTGACCTATCAAATACAACTACAAGTTCAATTCCTGCCAGGAACGCTGAATACTCTGGCAGACGAACTAAGCAGAAATCTCATGGACCCACACGAATAGAAACTGGAACCACTGATTTTCAACATGTTGACACACAAATGGGGGAGCCCAGACATAGATCTTTTTTCCTCACCCCAGAACTATCAGTTGGACAAATTTTGCACAAGAACTCGTCACAAAAAAGCTTGGAAAGTGGATGCTGTATCCTTCAGCTGGAAAAACCTATCAGTCCATGCCTTTCCCCCTCTGCCTCTGATCTCCAAAGTTCTACTAAAAGTCAAACAGGACAAACCAAAAATGATCTTGATTGCTCCAGACTGGCCTCGCCAACACTGGTATCCGCTCCTGTGCAATGTGTCACACCTTCCACCGTGGCACCTGCCTCGGACACCATACTTACTGTCTCAGCAGAACAACCAAATTCTGCACACTCAGCTCCAAACTTTGAATCTTGCAGTGTGGCTAATCACCTAAATTCACCCTTGGCATCCCTCAGCAAACCTGTGATGGATGTCATTTTGGAGGCGTGAAGGCCTAGTACTAGAAAATCTTATGCTGACAAATGGAAAAGATTCTGTGCATGGAATCTGTCTTAAGGGATAAGTGCAGCAGTGCCCAACATTCCTCAGATTTTGCAATACTTAACTGAGATGCTTCACAAGGGCCTGTCTTTCTCTTCCATAAAAATCCATGCCTCAGCCATTTCAGCTCATTGCAACACAGATCCTCCCCTCTTCCCTCATCCCCTGCTAAAGCGGTATCTCAGAGGGGCCAAAAACTTAAGACCGCCCAGGATAGCTCCAACCCCTGCCTAGGACCTCAATTTCGTATTGGAAAAACTCAGTCTCCCTCCTTTCGAGCCAGCTGCTACTGCAGACTTAAAATTTCTCTCCTGGAAAACAGCTTTCCTTTTAGCAGTCACTTCACCTAGAAGGATTTCAGAATTACAGGCTCTTATGGCAGTGGAGCCTTTCATCATTTTCCATGCGGACAGGGTATCTCTCAGGACCAATCCGTCCTTCATGCCTAAGGTGGTATCCAGTGTGGCTCTTAATCAGACAGTTCATTTGCCAACTTTCTTTCCCAATCCACAGAACAAGGGGGAGTGGATTTTGCATTCACTGGATGTACACAGACAACTTAGATTTTACTTAAACAGAACAAAATCTCAACGAAAATCTGAACAACTGCTGGTGGTATGTGCTGCAGGGGCAGAGGGAAAGGTATTTCAGAGCAAACTATTTCCAAATGGATAAGCCATTGTATTTGTTTTTGCTACATGCACCATGGAAAGACTATCCCCCAGGGGATCAGATCCCATTCCACCAGGGCTGCATCTACTTCGGCAGCCTTTCTCAGCAGTGTTCCTACCAGGGGCATTCTAGAAGCTGCTACCTGGAGCTCAGTTCATACGTTCACCAAACATTACCATTTACCACTTTTCTCTAAATCCAGAGCTGGCTTTGCCACTGCTGTCCTGTAGGGCCTTATATCTGGTCCTAATGCTGTATAATTCCCTCCACCCAACCATTGCTATGGAATCTACCCAAATGTAATGACTGCAACAGTGAAACATGAAGAACATAGTACAGTTGTGTATACTTACCATAAATGTAGATGTTCGAGTGTATTCACTGTTGCAGTCCTGGTTACCCTCCCTCCAGCCCCCTATTTTTCTTTGGCTATACCTCTACTTTCTTTCACTATGCTTAAAAGCCCTTTTGGTGTATTTGCTTTTGGGATTGGAGGTATATTTTTTGTGTTTCTACATTTATTTGCTGCTCATTTGGGGGGCACCTGACATCTGGGGCAAGAAAAACTGATGTAATGGCGTCGGCTGCATGTTTTGTACCCCTGACGTCATGGAAGAAGGGACAGCAATCGACGCAGGACCCGAGACTTTGTTAATCAGGCCGACTGAGGGAAACCTGCCAGCAGATTACCCAAATGTAATGACTGCAACAGCGAATACACTCTAACATCTACATTTATGGTAAGTGTACACAACTGTACTTTCCTTATAGTGTATTTACTTTTTGCTCCTTTCTTGGCCATGAAACTTTACTTTATTAACTTTTTGACTCTGTACTGTACTTTATTAACATGTCTATTGCATTTGCTGTACTAATCTTTGTGGAGCTTTTCTTCCTGGGCCTCCGCTGAACATGCCCAGTCAACTTTCCTGGTAAACAAATGTAAAATAAATAAATAATAAATAAACATAGAATTGTAATATCCACCTTGTGTCCATACTTTCACATCTGTGTATCATATCATATTGTTTGGCTATACAGACTTACTATACAATACAGTTCTTCAAAGTGTACTATACTACAAAAGGTTGCAAGTAATGTGACCACCTCTTTTCTTGTGTGACTGTCCTACATACTGTTCCACATACTATTAAATTCAAAGCATTGTCTTTTTTCATGACACTGATGTTTCATTTTAATTTTATTGTATATTTCTACTTTACTTTGTTTGGAATGTCCATTCGTTTTGCCATGGCGAGCAGGGTCATGGCTAAAAACAATGGACTTGCATGTTAATCAGACATACATTTCACTTTTTCTCTCCACCAAGCATCACTTCCCTTTGACAAGACAGTTTATTTTTTACTAGCTGGTTGAAATACAGCTAAAGTCTTTATACTGCTATACTGGGCTGCATTTCTTGCCTGATATTTGATTTAATTTTTTAAAGTGAGATTTTCATTTTTTTAAATGTGATTCACTTTTTTTACTGTATTTATTGGAGTGTACTTATTCCTTGATGCAGAGTTTTTGCCTGTCTTTAATGGCAGCTTTAGCATTATCTGTTCCTTGAGATGGTGTAGGTGAACCAGTCCCCCATAAGGCTATTAAGCTCTTTCACTCCCCCTAAGCTCCACTCCCTCTGGACCCTCTGGACCAGATAGGTCCTTTAAATTTTTATTAGCTTTTTGAAAACAAATAGGGTTTTCTTATTGGGTTGCATTCCTTGCTGGGCATTTGATTTCATGTTTTAAGTGTGACTGACAGTTTTTACTGTACTTATTGGTGTACTTTTCAGTTTCCTCATTTCCGATTAAGTTCTTACAATTAAAGAATGAAAGTGTTCAAATACACTTGTTCTGCATATTTCCTTCACCTAGCTAAATTGCTATGAAGTTTGTTTTGTAATAGTTCTTTAGTTACTTCTCCTTTTATGTGTGGTTTTTGTTGTATCATTCTCATAATACGTATGCACCTGTTGCTGCCTTTCCTACAAAGCTGGAGGTATAGCTTGTAGTACATTATAGTAGGACAGAGACATGACAGCTTGACATAGCCTGAGGCCCATGTACTGTCAGTATCCACATTTGCTGATGGAACACGAGTTTACCTTTTCTGCAATATGTGCGCACTATCGAAAGAAAGAATCCATTGCAATTTCAACTTGGTTATTTGAATTCATGATGTATCAACTGGTGCAAATGCATGAAATATGTCTCTAAAGCCCATTTTGAATGAAGAGCTTCAGATAAGCAGTGTACTTTTTATTAGATTTAATAAACTGCTTATTGTAAATAAAAGATATATGTGTATGCCCCTCTACAAACAGTTGTACAGAAATAAAGTGAGAGAAGTTCAGCATCAGGCTGGGATGAGGAAGTTGCATTGCACAGTAACTGCAACTTTGTATGGAAATCAATGAACACTGAGTACCTCATTTTAGTGCTTGTAGCAAGGCAGACGTCATCTGTACTTATGGACAGAACTAGCAGTGAATGTTTATCCTACTCCGAGTTGCATGACAAATCTGGAGCAGAAAGTTGTGCACTGTGTAGCCATAACTATTGCATTTCTATTATCATATGAATTTAGTTGTTACAGCAGGGATCACGCATGAAAGGCCATTTTGCACAGGAACATCAACAAAACAAATGTGGTGACAAGACTTAGTAGGATTATATACAAGCATTGACTTATATGTACCATAGGGATGGGCTATAGCTTCATAAAAAGATAAGGGTGCAAAGGGCAAAGTTTGGGTTTTAAACAGCTGAGCTGTAACATCAATGTACAAGTAAGCCAGCAAATATACAAGCAGCCCATGGCAACAACACTGGATAAAGACAAAGATTATAAGAGTTTCTTTAAAGTTAAAGACAGATCAGTTATCCAGATAAGACACCTTTCAGTTGTCTTAGCGGCTACAAGTGCAGAACTTGTGAAGCCTGATGAATAACAGTGACTCTGGCTTTCAGTACAGGAAGGGGCAAGCTGAGGTAACAGTATCATGCTGAGAAGATGAATTCATTGTATATCTATCACAACTCCTCAGTAAATAACTTCAACTGACTGCCCAGCAACAGAAGATGAAGGAGGTGGTGTGATGCACATGCATGGGAACCCTAAGTCAGACACAATGGCTTAGCATATTCACAGGAATCATAAAGGGGCAATCACGGAGTTTAAAATTCGGGACGAATTGAAGATAATCAAAGTAACACTCACTTTAACCACATGACTTACATTCCTGCCCACAGTGTCATTTTACTTTTAAACATCCTGTAAATCCACAGTTCCAAACTTTTTTTAGTTCCCTGTGTGAGCCAAGGTTTAATTTTGTGTTCCTGTCCGATTCCAGTTTAGCACTTCTTACACTGTTATTTTCTATATCTTCATTCACCATCTAGCACTTCTTATGTAAATATTATACTTGCCAACCTTCTGATTTGCTCCTTTAAGTATTATATTCACCGAAGTCCGTATGTGTTTTTTTTTTTCTATCAGCAAAGGTTGTAACCATTTAACACATTTGCAGCCTTTAATCACGATTCCAGTTGATGCTCTACAGTCTACACCATAAACCAAAACCTGCAGGCATAATGCAAAAGCAAGTGGAATGCTTAACTCAAACAAATATCAATCCATTCATCCTGCATTGCATTAGAAACTTTAGTTTGTGCTCACAATTTGTTCTGTGGGTTTGCAATGCACACACTGTTTTTTATGTATGCATGTATTTATTTTAATGCATTTTTAGATTTAATCATAGTCCGTCTGCAGATAAAACAAAATTCCCAGTTTTTGCACAACACTTCAGATATATAATAACTATCCACCATAAATTGTGTAATAAAACTATATGCATAATTCTGTGCAACATTTTTACCTATCTGTGCTGCATTGGTATTGATATTTTCTACAGGTGGTCCCAGTATGGGACTATACTATATATGGGAATTAGTCTTTACAGACACAGATTTCATAGAGAAATTAGGTGTTAAACCAGTTATAGTATATAAAAAAGATAATTCCATTAAGAATATTTTAGAAAAGACATGTTGAAGTGTGTGCTGGTATAGTTGGTACCAGAAAATGTGGACATTGCTCCATTTGTCAGTATGTTAACTCTAGTGATTCATTCACTATTAATGGCCACATTTATCATATCAAGGGTAGATTTACTTGTAACACTATTGGTATAGTGTATTTAGCCCAGTGTACTTCGTGTACAGCATTTTATGGGGGTAAAAGTAAGAGACATTTTAAAAGGCGGGTGTATGAACACATTTTAGATATAAAGAATCGTAAAAGTACAAATGCATTGTATAGACACATTGAAAGATATACACAGCATACTTTTAACTTTATGATTTTAGAACAAATTAAAATAGATGGACAGGGATGGTTTAATGAGGAACATTTAGAAATGTGTGAACTAAAATGGCAGTTGATTTTAAATGCCTGTAACCATCCTGGTCTAAATGATTTTTGTTCTATTAATTCTGTTTTGAAATTGAAGTATTATGGTATGTAATGGGTTAATGTTTTTAGAAATTCAGTTTTCAAATGTATTGGTGTTTTTGTTACATGTGACTTTTATCAGGGGATATAAGTGGGTGTATTTTCATAATTTAAACATGGTTCTGATGAAGTTCTCATGAATGAAAGCTTTTAACCATTAAAGAGTCTCTATCTGGAAGTGGCTCATTGGATTATTTTGTGGTTCTCAGTTTGTTTCATCGGTGGAATTTATGTTGCATTAGTATACATTTTGCGAAAAATATGAAGTCTGAAACTCAGATTTGTGTTATTATTTAGTGACTTCCATCCTCAGTGGTTTGCCAGAAATCCACAAATGTTATGAAAGACAGACCAAAATATGAGCAAAAATCTAGACATTCTGTTAAAATCTGGACAGCTGAGAGGTATGCATGTTGGTAATGTTCTTTAAGTATTACTAGATTTTAATATTTATTAACTGTACTCTGCATGTGGATGTTTCTATTAGGGATTCCTTATAAGCTTGCTGTTGTTGACAGTGCTGCCTTTATTAAAGGACAAATAGAAAAAAATGTGCTTTATTTTTATTTATTTATTCATGTGCAGAAAGGTAGAGAGGGTAGATCCAGCTTTCAGTGAAAGAGGCAGTTTGATACTGGGAAAAATTAAAACATTTAAGCCTACAGGATTTTCCTGTTCTTCCAGCTAGCACTCATAGCTCCTTAAGGCATCCTTATTTAGGGGGGGTGAATTCCTTAACTAAATTATTTAGGATCATAGGAAGTTACTAGGCTATTGGCTCTGAGGCCCTTATAAGCCTAGCCAAAAGTTTAGCCCATGCACAGACAAATCAGCACCCAATGCCCCTGTCCAGCATGGGCACGAGTGGAATCCCAGGGATGTATTTTCTATTTCCCATCCAGTTATCCAGATTGCGCTTAAAAATGGATAAAGTGGTACTCTGCTTGATGTGGAGAGGGAGTCTATTCCATAGATAGGGGAGTCTCTGGGACACAGATCTGTTCCGACAGCAAGTCCTATTGATGTTGAGGCCGCATGTGCGGGTTACTCGAGTGGAACTTGACTTGCAGATATGCAGCAGTCATATCAAGGTGGGGTCCGAGATCGCCTTGTATGCCAGACAGGGGTCACCTCCTAGGAGTCTGTATGAAATAGAGTAGAAGAACAGGGCTTTTAGCCTATCTGTATATGGTAGAGTTTTAAGGCCCTGGATTCTTCTGGTGAGGAAGCTCTGTGGTCTCTCTGGCTGTTGCATGTGCTTTGTGAGGTACATGCTGAATGGTGCATTATACTCAATAATGGGCCTTATAAGGGAAGAATACAGGGATGTTATGACCTCCTTGTCCCTGGATGAGATACCCTTACTTATGAGGTGGGCCATGTTGAAAGCTGTCCATACAGTGGAAGCAACATGGTGATCAAAAGTCAGGCTGCTATCAATCTGGGTGCCCAAATCCCTCAAGACTGACTGCCTGCTTAGAATGTTATTAATGTGATAATTTGTGGGGGATATCTCTCTCCCCAAAGGGGATGATGATGCATTTTTTTCTATTCAGCTTGAGGCCATGTTTCTGGCACCAGTCATTTTGTTCCTCACAGCAACACAGTTCCACACCGACACCAACGAAAGTTTAAAACTTAGATAAACTTGCCATGAGACCAGCAGGGGGGATTCCCTAGGAATCCCCCCTGCTGGTCTCATGGCAAGTTTATCTAAGTTTTAAACTTTCGCTGTGTTGCTGTGAGGAACAAGTTTCTTATGGTTGTATATATTGTCGACTAGTTCCTTATTTCGTTGAGTTTACTACTGGCACCAGTCATTTGTTTGGGTGAGACCCTCTTAGAGGATGTCCACATCACTAGGGGAATTGATGACATCTCCCAACTTGCAGTCATCTGCACACTTGGTCAGCCATAGCCCACACATTTTGGCCTGTACCTCAGAAAAGTATATCCCAAATAACAGAAGCCCCAAGACTGAACTCTGGGTTACCACACTTGATACGAGTCTACTGCTTGAGGTGGTTTCCCCTATTTTGACTAGTTGGGTTCTGTCAGTGAGCCAGTTGGCTACCCATCTGGTAACATATGGATTGATGCCTAGTTGAGAAGGTTTATCTATTATGCCCAAGTGAGGAATAGTGTCGAATGCTTTGGCCAGGTCAAGGTAGGTGGTGTGCACTGTCTTCCCCTCATCCATGACTTTGGTGACTGTCTCAAAAAAGTCAACCAAATTTAACAGACATGACCTCCCCTTGATGAAGCCAAACTGTGTGAGATTGAGCATTTGGAGGTTGCCAATGTCCTTGTTAATGAGGTCTATGATAATCCGTTCCATGGCCTTGCAGATCAGGCTAGTTAGGCTGATGGATGCTCCACCTTTGTGTAAAGGGATGACAGTGGCTGTCCTCCACTCAGCTGGGACAAAACCCAGTACTTAGGCTTTGGTTGAATAGGGCACCTAATGGTGCTGCAAGTTCCTGCCTGAGTTCTTGTAGGATGCAGCCTGGGATGTTATCAGGTCCCATGGAGGCTGTATTTTTTGCCTTTGAGAGAGCAGTGATGACCTGATCCCTAGATATAAGGGGAAGGGGGCAGGTACTGGGAATATCCTGATTTTCTGATGGGGGGAGAGAGGAGTGAAATTTTCTCTGAATTGGTCAGCCAGCAAGTTTGCTGTATCTACAATAGTTGTATATGTGGTGTCCTTGACCACCAGTTCTGAACAGATCTGGTTGAAACCTTTGAGGTTACGGACATATGTGAAGAAGGCCTTATGATTGTCTCTAGTAGATGTGGACAATTTGAACTCAAAGTTTGCTTTGGAGAATTTCACTAGTGCTCTCATTTGCTTGTTTAGGCTAAGGAGAGAGTGCTTCCAACTGGGCACTTGCTCCTTCTTGGTCCTGGACAGCAATTGTTTTCTTTTGTTGTAGAGTTTATTTATTGCAGATGTCCACCAGACAGGTTTACTCTTCCTTGCGGAGGATGATTTAGTCCTGTCAGGTATTCCTGATTCCATACATCTATATAAATGTTCATATAGTAATTTGGTATAGTTTTGGATATGGTGCCAGTTTTTAGAGAGGGGGAGAGGGGGCTGTGAAGCTGTTTATACCATCTCTCAGGAGGCTGTAATCAGCTTTGGAGAAGTTTTTTTGATTGACCCTAACGAGAGGGGGGTTGGGGGAGATGGTGACTTTGAACGTCACCGCTTTATGGTTGGATCTGACAAGAGAGGATGATACTGCAGGGATGCTGCAGTGGTTACTCATGTTGGTTAATACCAAATCCAAGATATTATCACCTCTTGTGTGGGTATTGACTAGGTGTTCCAAAGCATTTGCATTGACAAAATTGAGGAATCTCTGGGCATTTGTGTTCTGGCAAGAGTAGTTCTTCCAGTCTATCTTTGGGTAGTTAGTCACCCAGGATCAGGGTAAAGGGTTGAATCTTGATAGATTCAAAGAGGTCTGGATAAGCAGTTTGGGCATCTTGGGTCAGATTTGGGGGCCAGTAGCTAGCTAGAGATCTTGTCAATAGTTAACTGCATCTCAAGTGTCTCCTATGCGTCATACTGATTGACCAGCCTGGAGGTGTGTGTGTCTTTAATATATATTGAAACTCCATCTCCTTTGGCTTTACTACCCACAGTTTGGGTCCGAATGTATGATAGGATGAGTAACCAGGTAAGGCTGGGGTGCTCTCCGCAGCTTTGAACCAGGTTTCTGTAACTGCACAGATGTCAGCACTTTCCAGAGTTAGAAATGCTTGCAATGAGTGCAGTTTCATGTTCAGACTCATAGCGTTTAGCAGCATGACCTTTAATTTGCGTTTTGTTGAAATTTTTATGTTGGTAGTTTTAACCTCATCACTTTCCTAAAAAAGGCACTATAGGAGAGGCAAGAGCCTTTGCCAGAATCCTGAAGCCCAGGTGAGACAGATGCAGGCCATCTCTGGCAAAGCATTGTGGTCTGTTGATCATATCTTCCCAGGCTGTCAGGTACTGGATCATCCTGGAATGACACCAAAAACTAAGCCAGTTGTTAATGTCAATCACTTTTCTGTTTGTATTCAGGCATCATTCTGGGTGATGGTAGAATGCTGCTTAAGGCTTAGGACATACCAGCTTTGGACACATTCAGTGAGTTCAATCATATCTCTCTTCATATAGTCCAGGGAGGTACATCTCAAGTCATTCACACCAACATGGACTATGACAGAGTCATAACAGTACCTGTTGTTGAGAGACTTGAGTGTGTATGTGTGATATGGTACATTCTGACCCCTGACAGAAAACTAGCCGTGACTTTCTCCTTATCCAACCTGGTGAACGACACATCTGTGTGTCTCATAATGGAGTCACGTATGACTAATATGTTGGGTTTATGGTTAAGCCTTTGTAGTTGTGAAACACAGGTGTGTGAACTATGTGTGGTATGTGTTGTGGAGGGCTGTGAAGATTGTGTGTGTTTTTGTTTCGGAGGTTTTTGCCTCAGAGGTCTCCTTTGTTTGAGTATGTTTTTGTTGAGGACCTCCAAATATGTGGGTGTGTGTTGTGCAGGTGTTGGTGGTGTTTGAGGTGTAGTGATTGTGTTGAAAACCTTCTCAGTGCCAGATATACTGTCTTGTGAGGGAGAGAGCTTGGATTCTAGGTTCCTAATGTAATTGCATCTTTCACAAATTGTGTTCCTAGGTGGTAGTAGTAGTAGGTGGTTGTGTACATAAGGCAGTTGCTACACTGTCTCAGGATGCCCATATCAACCAGATTGGCAGGAGAAATTGTAGGAAATTATCTGTCTATATTTCTCAGAATCTGAGGCAGAAGCCCAGGGAGAGCTAAGGGGTAAGCCTAAAGCCCAAGTGCTTAAACCAAAACTAAGAGGCTTAGAATAATACTTACAAATTAAACAGGCTCTAAACAAGCAGTAACAAATGCAACAGAAAATATGAAATTGAACACTTTAGAGAACAAGCCACAGCAAGTAGCAGAAAAAGCAAGATGAAGTAATAGAGCAGGAGGGGGAAACACAAATACAGAAAAAGAAGCTGAATAAAGTGTTTTTTGTTAGTAAAATGGAAAGAGAGAGGAGGAACAGAAGAAGATTCAAGGTTAAAGAACTAAGGGGTTTGACCTTCCCAAATGATCTCTGTATTATTCAACCACAGATTAGCAATTATATAAATGGAGACACAGAAAAGTAAATAATTCAGTCAATCGAATAAATAAAAATAGTGCAGTAAACTAATGTAAAACTGTTACACAACAAGTATTATTAAAAACAGCAAGATATACATAATACAATGGCAGTAGCATTTTTAATCAAGAATACCCTGCAATGGAAATATGCATTTTTTGTAATTTGCTATTTATATTTCCAAAACTAACAAAAAATTTAATGTTATTGGGGACGTTATGTAAAATGCAATGGTGATAGTCAGAAAAACGTACTGTCAAGGTACACTTGTAGTGCACTATACTAGATATTGTTGTTTGCTTGTAGTTATAAAGATAAACAGTTTTTCTACATCTTCTTAATACTTTTACAGCAATTAAGTGGTGTCAGGTGTAACTTTAGATAGATGATTCTGAAGAAAAATGTCACTGACATTTCTACTGTAAGCTATGTATGTTGAAAGGTATTCAGTGTTTATATTGCTAATTAGGCACAATTTTTCATTTTTCTACAAATATTTCAATAAATGAACACTTAGAGCAGAATTTCTTGAATAATGTAAAAGCTCATGCCTGACTAACAAAAATATTCTGATACCCATGGCAAGACTCCACTTGAGACAGATACAGTGGTATCTGAAGTCTCTTTTGTCCCAGCACTAATACCATTTATCTTTTCAAATCTCAGTGCTGGGGTTTGTCAGAAGAGAAATCATTTGGTGAAGACAACAGATAATTTTTAAATCCAGGTCTCCCTTTCTCCCTCCCTGCTCCAAAGCAGTCAGTCATCACAGATGCCTCATACTTTGCTTGGAGAGCTGTTCTTGGAGGGATAAAAGTGCAGGGGGTGTGGGATCAAGGAAAGATACAAGCACATACACATCAAGGAGATGCTTGCCCTGAAAATGACTCACAACTCTCTGAACTAGCTTTGGTTCCTGGAGCCTCTTCAAGTGGTTACAGACAATAGCACAGTCATGTGGTACATCAGCAAACAAGGGAGAACCAGATTATGCCTCCTATGAAAACTAGCCCTGTTAGCTTGGGATACAGCTTCCCAGCACAGTCTTACTGTATAGGCATCCTCCAGCTTGATCTTGCAGTCCAATATTTACTGATGCTTTCCTGAATGTACTTAGTAATTTTGCCCCATTAGGAAAATTCATACCAAATCCAAACACACACCATGGCTAACAAGCAGCTCCAATGCCTTACTAAAACAATGTGACAAGCCTGATCTACCTACCACCTAACAAAAAACACATCATACCTGCTGATATATAAACAACTGTGGAACCAAGCTGAAAAAACAGATTTTTCTTGACAAAAAATAATTTTTCCTTAAATCCCAGTAGAAGCATATACACAACCCCTCAAAATTTTGGCAAAGCATTAATCATCTCCTAAAACCTGTCAGATCTTCCACCCTACCACTTCAGATGCCATAGATAGCCTAGCCTCGCAATTCAACTCGCACTTCATCAACTCTATAACATCCCTCATACGAAATAATCCCAGTGAACCACTAACCAGCCCTAATCCCATCACTTCCCCTAACTCTTTCACAATATCACCAATCCAGACTAGCTACATTAAACTGCTTCTTACTAAGCTTAAACCCTCATCCCCTGCTGCTGACATTCTCCCAAATGAAATTTTAAAGCTAGCTACTTCATGTATCTGCTATCCTGTATCCATTCTCATCAACCATTCCATCTCTGAGAAGTATGCCCCCACTATCTGTAAAATCTCTCATATCATACCACTCCATAAGGGTAGGCAATCCACTGACCTCTCTAACTACCGTCCCATTGCTCTCCTCTCTCCCCTAGCCCAAATCTTAGAGAAATGCATCCACCGTCAACTTCTTGATTACTTACAAAGTAACAACATGCTATCTAACACACAGCATGGATTCAGACCCAAACACAGAACCAGTACTGCCTTGATTAGTTTCACCAACACAGTGATTTGTCTAAACATGGGCTAAACTCTTGGCTAGGCTTATAAGGGCCTCAAGGCCAATAGCCTAGTAACCTCCTATGAGTGACCCTCCTTAAAAACAAAGGCCTTTTCATCTCCACAGTCTTTCTAGACATGTAAAAAGCTTTTGACACTGTCTCCTACCAAAAACTTCTCAACAAACTTGCTGAATACAACCTGAGTTCCTCATCCCTTCACTAGTTTCATAACCAATCTGCTATTGAACCAGTAGATCACACCAAGCACCTTGGCATCACACGAGACAATCAACTAAAACTTGACAAACACATAGCAATAACTATAAAAAAGTTCATATAAATTTAGGTTAGCTCTATAGAGCTAAATCCGATCTCACAAGCGCCTCTAGAATAGCCACAGCCAGGTCATTTCTTCTTTCCACTCTTCTGTACTCATCACAAATCTTTACTAATTTACAAAAGACTGACCTAAACCACCTAGAGTCATGTTACAATAAAATAGTTAAATTTGCTGCCAATGTACCCTATAGGGAGCACCACTGCCTAGCCCTACAAAAACTTAACTGGCTACCTAATTTACTACAACTAAACCAACACACTGTTGCCCATCCCATTTTAACTAAACCAGATTACTGCCCAGCCCTTAAAGACTTAGTTCAAACTAATACTAAACTCAGAGAACTTTGATCCTCTGATAAACTCTTGCTAAAAGTAACCAAATCTGCAAACAGTTTTGGCGACGCACTCTACTCTAACAAAGTTTCCAGGTCTTGGAACCTATTACCCCAGCACATCCTTAAACTTAACAACACTACCAAAGTCAAGCAAAGTCTAAGAGAATACCTTACCAACCACTGTCTCTGTCCCTGCTCCAACCCTGACTAGGGATCCTACTTTTTTCCTGCTTCTGACATTTGATAACAATATTACATGCTTTCCAACTTTTTACAGTCTATTGATCTTATATCACACTCGAGGTATAGTGTTTCATACCCCAGTGTTGCTCATAGCAGTCTGTAATGATTCTATAGCCATTGTTTTGAGGATGCATTTCACTGTACTGCTGTGGCCTGCCAGTTGTTTTCACTGTCTTATTTTTTGTACTTTTTATTCTTGAATTACTTTCTATAACTTTTTCTTTTTATTACTTCATAAAACTTTTATTATTGCATATGTATGGAGCTTTTCTCCATGGGTCTCCACTGAAAACGGGTTTTCAGCCCAGTCGGACAATTACACTTTAACAAATGTAAAATAAATAAATAAAATCCTTCATTTCATCAGAGCAAACGTGTGTTTCAGACAAACTGAGAAGGACCAGAGCAAACCCTCATGAATGGAAACTTGATCGAGGGTCTTCCAAGATTTGACCCATCTGTGAGGAGTTCATCAATTAGACCCATTTGTCTCCTGTCTGAACAGTCAGCTGGCAAGATGTGATTCCAGGACTCCACACAAGAAGGCCTGGAAAACTGATGCTTTTTCTTTTCTTTTCTTTGGATAGGAGTGTTTCTGTATGCTTTTTCCATCCTTTCCATTAATATCCAGGGTACTTCTGAAGATGCAGAAGGAATCCCCAAGATCATTGTGGTGACTCCATTCTGGCGCAGGCAACCATGACTTTTCCTTCGTTTGAAAATGGCTAGGGGCAATTACCACAAGATTCCTCACAGAATGGATCTACTCACACAAGAGCATGGATGTTTGATATACCCCAACATCAATCAACTTCAGTTGACTGCCTGGATGATAGGGTCATAATTCTTTTTAGGCACCTGTTTACTGAAGATGTGCAGCAGGTACTGATGGAGGCAAGGAAGCTTGTTACCAGAAAATCATATATTAGCAAATGGAAGAGATTTTCTAGTTGGTGCCACAATTCTAGTTGTTCTCTGGTTCTACAATTTTTGTGTGAGTTACTATCCTATGGCCTTTCTTATTTCTCTGTCAAGATTCATTTATCCACTATTTCAGCATGTCTGCCCAAGAATGTTCCTCTTTCAATGTAGTTTCACTTCAAAATGGTTTTGAAAGGGGTTTTGCATAAGAGACCTCCAAGAAAACTGGTGGCTCCTTCTTGGGATCTTAATTTGTGTCAGAGAAGCTAACACTTGCTGGATTTGAACCAGTTAACATGGCTGATTTGAGGTTCTTAACATGGAAAACAGTTTTACTGATTGTTCTGACTTCTGCAAAAGGATGTCTGAGTTACAAGCTCTTATGGTGAATCAATGCTATCCCATTTTCCTCAGAGACAGGATTTATTTGCGAACTAATTATTTTATTCCTAAAGTGATATTCAAGTTTACTGTAAGCCAAACTGTCCCTCTCCCCCTTTTCTTTCCTGAACATAAACATGAGGAAAAAAAGATACTACATATCTTGGATGTCCACAGACAACTTGGGTACTATTTTGACAGATCTAAATCTTTCAGATGTTTGGATCAGTTGTTCATTTCTTGTGATGGTAAGAAGAAGGGACAACCTGCGTCAAAACAGACTATTTCTATATGGTTGTCGAAGGCTATTACCTTTTGCTATACTCACCATAAAGAAATTATTCCAGGCAGGGTCAAGACCCACTCTACCAAGTTCTTGGCTTCTCAATCTATGGCTTCTTAGAAAGGGTTGCATTCTAGAAATATTCTAGAAGCTGTTACTTTGTCCTCTGTACATACTTTTACAAAGCAATATAAGCTTGATTCCTTCTTTAAATCCAGATCAGAGTTTGCTATGATCATTCTCCAGATGTTCAAATGTTCACTGCTGCAGTAACTGCTCCCTCCCTCCATCCTCCTTGTTTTTTTGGTGTGCTTTTTATGTTGGGGTGTGGACATTTATTTTTTGTTTTTCTTAGCTTTGCTCTTTTGGAGCTCATTTTCACTTTGTCTGTTGGCAGGAAAGCTCTGAAGGGCTTTGCACCCAAACGTCTTTTAATCAGCTCAGCTCAAGCAGTTTGGGTGTGTGGAAGGTGCCCTGAAGCTTTGGAGGCTAGATGGCTATTGTATCCTTGGCAGGAAATAAGCCATATAGGTAAGAAAACAAAATAGAAAACTAGAAAAGAGGATTAGTAATGCAGAAGTTTAAGAAATAGAAAATAAAGTTATTGATTACCTGGGAAGTGAGGGATTTAGTGTAGAAAATCTAATTCTGATAACATCACAGCATGACATAACAATGAGTCCCCAAATTAACGAGAACCAGTGGAGCAGGAAGCATCTGATTAATTGCCATATGAAGATAGTTTGGAACCTTTTGTCGGGAAACAGTACAAAAGTTCAGTTGGAGTTGCACAGCAAGGGAAGGAATAGGAAATCATGTCAACTCTGATACAGTCAATGTTGTGGAGTGATAGGCCAGAGCGTTCCCATATGAAAGAGCACTGAATGACACACGAAAAAATAATGTCAGTGGCTCAGCTAGTAACACACTTGCCTTTAGTGCTAGAAGATCAGAAGGCTGGGGGTTCTATTCTCAATGCAGGTGATTGCAAATAATTATCCCACTGGGACTCGTATAGAACACCAAATGTACAGGCACAGATTCCTGGATTTTATAAACACAAACTCTCTGGACCAGATTGTCAATACACCAACGAGGGGTGCAACCATACTGGATCTGGTCGTCACTAATATAGGAGAGTGCTGCATACCCCAGAGTGTAATGTCTTCTCTGGTAAGGTCATATCACAAAATCGTCTCCTTTAAAGTAAAAATAAAACCTGGAACCCCAGCTAACCCTGGAATAGTCAGGATCTTCTCTAAGGCTAACTGCCTGCTATTAAATGATAACCTGGCAAAATTTCAAGCCCCCATAAACCTTGAGAACACTGCTGCCTACACAGAACCATTCATAGAAACCCTATACAAGGATGTTAATAGCTGCATAGAGGCAGCTGTACCCACAAGGAAGAAGTACAGAACTAAAAAAATAAGCTGCCCTGGTGGAATCACAACATCAGCAGGCTGTATAACAGAAGGAAGAATATCATGATGAAAATTAGGAGGTGCAACACTCAACAGGAAAATAAAGCACTCTCAACAAACTAAACAAATAATTCAGAGGACAAATAGTCTATCAAAGCCAAATTTGAGGTAAATTTGGCATCCCAGGCCAAGGACAACCACAAGACATTATTTAGCAATGTCTGCAACTTCAAAGGCCATAAACAATTGTGTGCAAAGCTAATTGTAAATGGAGCCACCTATACTGAGCCAGAAGATGTAGCAAACCTAATGGCTGACAAATTCAGCTTCAATTTTACTGCTCTTTCCCCCCAAGCTTCCCTCAGGAAATACCATCAAATATAACTCTCCCTGCTGTCACTAGGGGACAGGTCTTTAATGTTCTTTCTAAGGCCAAAAACAATGGATCAATGAGTCCAGGCAGTATTCCAAGATGCCTTCTAAATAACCTGAAACATGACCTATCAGGCCAACTGGAACTGCTGTTTAACTGTAGCCTCCAGATAGGCTTCATGCCTCATGAATGGAGAATAGCAACAGTCATCCCTTTGCACAAAAGGTGAACCATCTATGGACCTTGGAAACTACAGACCCATAAGTCTCACTAATTTTGTATGCACAGCCATGGAAAGAATTATCATGGAAATGATCGATAATGGCATAGGAAACCTCCAGACACTGGACCTGTCCCAGTATGGTTTGTCAAAGGCAGGTCATGACTACTCAACCTGGTGAACATCTTTGGTAAGGTCAACAAAGCAATGGATGAGGGCAAAATGGTTTACACTGTCTACCTTGACCTGGCCAAGGCATTTGCTACAATACCCACTCAAGCATTGTTAACAAACTCAAGAGGTTAGGTACAAACCCTTATGTCGCCCGGTGGATAGCCATTTGGCTCCAGACAGGACCCAGGAAGTTAGAATTGGGAGGTCCACCTCTACAAAGAGGCCAGTCAGAAGCAGAGTCCCTCAGGGATTGGTCCTGGGACTGCTCCTTTTTGGCATTTACTTCTCTAAAATCAAGGCCAATATCAATGACCTCTGGCTGACTAAATTTGTAAATGATTGCAAATTAGGAGCTGTTATTAAATCCCCCACCGACTCAAATGTTCTCCTGGAAGGGCTGACACAGACAGACAACTGGTGATAGAGCAATGGACTTAAACTAAATGCCAAGAAATGCATAATAGTATCCTCTGGAAAGTCATCCACCCCTGGTAACTATCATATTGATAACACAGCCCTAACAGATGGCCCAGTAGTCAGGGACTTGGGGATACATGTAGCCAGTAATCTAGCATTTCACCATCACATGCCAACAGCAGTGAGGAAATCCATTCTATGTTGTTCAACTTATAAACAAAGGTATGGCATCTAGGTCCAAGGATGTCATTGTTCCACTTTATTCAGCATTCATCAGATCTATCATTGAGTACAATGCCCCCTTAGATGTGTACCTAACCAGGCATATCCAACAGTTGGAATGTCCATAGAGGTTCCTCACTAAAAGAATACAGGGCATTAATAACATGTCCTTTACAGACCACCCCAAGGCCTTATCCCTGTATTCTGTCTCCTACAGGCTGTTGAGGGAAAATCTATGCCTGGCATACAAGACATTGTCAGACCCCACTCTGATGGACCTCCTGCATATCCGCAAAAGAAACAGCACCAGAATTACCCATTCAAAAGACTTTTGCCAGTGATACAACTAGGACCTGCTGGAGAGATAGGTATGTATCCCAGAGACTACCTTGTCACTGGAACAGGTTCACCATCCATGTGAAGCAGAGTTCTTCCCTAACCCAATTCAAGTGTAACTTAGACAACTGTATGGTGAACAGGAAATTCATCTCTTGTTTGGCACCTATGTCTCTAATGGGCACAGGCAGCCTATGAATAGCATATCTCCCAGGTCCCTGCTTGTAAATGTTTACTTTCCCAAGCCCCTGCTTACACCTATCAAGGGTGCCAGCACTTGTCAGAGACTTGGGATGCATGGCTAGGCTTAAAAAGGCCCTTGTGGTCATTAGCCTAGTAAACACCTATGAAGTTATAAGCTGAAGAGAATATGGCGCAGGAGGGTATTCTGGAACATTCTCCAGAATGCCTGGAGGAAATGAAGAACAACGAATGTGCCCTTAGTTTAGAAGAAAATGATCGAAGAGTTGCTTGATTTAGTAGAGATGACTAGACATATTAAGATCAATGAAAGAAACAGATTACAGAAAGTCAATAAGACCCAAAATGTTAGAAGTTTGCTAAAACAAATGAACACAGTAATCAAGGCTGTTCATAAAAATTCATGCGATATAACAAAAGAAAATAGAATGCATTACTCTGCAGCTAAATTAATAACAGATGAAGTCTTATTAAAAAAAAACTTGGGCAGTAAGGGAAAGGAAGGATAGAAGTCAAATGCCATAATAGAAGTATTGAATAGAAAAAAAACTATAAAGCAGTTAAGACAAGAGGTGTCACTTTTAGAAGAGCATAGAAGAGGAAACAGATTAACAAAAATACTCAGAAATATAGATGTGATAAAAGCAATGTGCAGTATCAGAACAGACCAGTATCTGTCATACACTATTGCAAATAAGCTGAAGATTTCAGCACTGGCAGAAAAACTTAGAAGATAAACAGATAAATATAAAGGAAAAGTATAAAGTAAGCAATTTATTGATGACCCCAGGCAGTTTTATAGAGAACTAAGAAACAATGCAAAAGGAACAGACCTCCCAACCGTTCCGAATTACTCGTTTTTTACCAAGTTTTGGGGTCCAAATGAAGGGGTGCCACGATTCCCGAGTGGCACCCCTTCATTTCTGATTTTTCTTTACATTTTTAAAATTTTCGCGTTGTCGGAGCTGACGTCATCACTTGCGCAATGACGTCAGCTCCGCCAGGCTACCAGCCAGTCGGAATTGAGCTCAAGGAGCTCACATCATCATTTCCGGCTGGCTGAAACGGCGGGAATTCGAGACGGGATTAATGGCGGTGGCCGGGCAGCAAGTCAGTAACATTAGGAGGAAAGCTGAGCAGTTCGCCTGAAACGGTGGGAATTATGGCGGCGGCCGGGCAGCAACACTAGGAGGAAGGATTAATGGCACGAATGAATAGAAGAAGGGCTTGTAGTTCGTCCATCAAGCTGAACAAACTACATAGGCAGGTAAGGACAGAAGAGTGTGTGTGAGTCATTGATCAATCAGTGATCCATTCATTTAATCTGTATTCACTGACTATGTCTGTTAGATTTGCAGTCAGTCAGGAATCCATACTTGCTGGCTGGTCTGCCAAAAGTAACAAAAAAAGGGAAGGGAAGGACACTGAAGTCAGTGCAGCCCCTTTTAGCAATATTTTAATGCACTGACATTTTCTTCATCAAGCTACCAGCACATTGAGTTAAAACCATCAACTGCAGGTGTCTTAACACTTAAAAGGTCATTCTCTCTCTAGGCACAAACAGCACTGTTTTTGTGGAGTGATGTCATGGTTTCCAACGTGGGAAACTGCCATATTCTAGATTAAAAATAAGAACTAATGCTGAATGTATCTGCAGTTCCATTTCCCAAATTTACAACTGGAGACCTATTTAAAAGTCAGGAATTCATACTTGCTGGCTGATCTGCCAAAAGTAACAGCAAAAAGGAAGGGAAAGACACTGAAGCTAAGGCAGCCTCATTTAGTAATATTTTAATGCATGAAGCACAGGTGTTTTGTGTCAGCACACAGAAACAGTATACAGAAGTAAAATATGGCATAACATTCTATAGTTCAGTAAAATAAAACTAATGCAAAAAAATTAAGCCATTTGCAAAAATAAATAGCTGAAAAACATGCAGTAAACTGCTGTTGGCATGACTGCACTGTTATCTGCGGAGAGGAAATCCCAGATAATTCTTCAAGTGACTGCAGAAAAAAAAAATGCATAGGTGTAGCTAATTTCAGGAAAATGTCTCTGGCAAGTTTTAATATATGGATGCTTCTCTACAGTGTTTTTTGTACTTAATGGGTAAGCCTGTTTCTAAATGCATGTATGAGGTTCCTGTTGTTTTTCTGTCACTACATATTTACTTTTCACTTTCTATTATAGTGTTTTACTGATTATTCTGATTTATTAACTGCAGTCCTATTTTAATTGTTCATAACGATTCATATTACATACCAAAAAGGAATCTCATACTATGAGATGCCATGATAACTGTAATTTTCTTTTTCAAAACATAGATGTTCCCAAACATTTATTGTTTTAAGTTACAGATTGGTGATTTGACAATGGAAAACATGGCATAAAAAATTACGAATAACCATGGGGAGAATTGACATCATAGATTTTTTTTCGGGATTTATTCTCAAAGCTTTTCCAGGATTGCAGCGATAATACATACATTTTTAAAGGAAACCATTATCTGTTTCAGATATGTGGGATATGAGACACTTGCTTTGTTAAAAAAAAGTAGACAACATCATCATGGGACTAAACGGCAAAGAAAAGAGTAATGTCTTCCCGACGTGTAATATGACAGGAAATAATACATGCAAACTTGTGATTGCACAAAAAAAATGGCACATATTTGTAACACTTTTTTTACACAGGAAATAAACCTCTGTCCTATTTCAGTAATAAAACAACTCATAAGACAGCATACATCCTTAAAAGCTGGCTAGTAAGGGAATATCACGTACAGCTGAATTGCTTTACAGTTGCTCGAACATGTCTGGTTTGTTTGTGAGGAATTGTGGTAGAGTGGGAGTAAGGGAATTTGCCCTTTCCCCACTGTAGTGTGATCTCGCATTTCGTATATATAATTAGTAAGGGATGGGGGTGCATCCCTTCCCCACATGGAGTTTACTGTCATTTTGGGTTTTTTTTGATAGTATAATTTTGAGCAGTTGTGCTTCAATATGCTGCTTTTCAGATAAATCAGCATATATCCATATATATATATATATATATATATATATATATATATATATGTATGTATCACACCTCCCAACCGTTCCGAATTACTCGGTTTTTACTAAGTTTTGGGAAATACACTTGGTGGTTAGAGGTATTCAGGCTCAAACCTTGTACCTTTATTTAGTACAGGGTAAAAAGAGCCTAATATCCCTAGCCACCACCATTTCTGAGTGAGTTGAGAGCTTTTTTCTCTAACAGTTGAAAGTTATGTTCTGAGCTTTGTCCAGATTTTTTTTTTTTTGTACTAAGAGTTCAGAGAGCTATGATGAGAAGTAAGAACATTTTTGTGCTAACAGTTCAGAAATATGGTGAGTGAGAAGTGAGAACTGAATTTGTATTCCCCCATTATTGGCTTTGTTGTTTGTCCATGTTTTTTGTGCTGAGGTTAAGAGCTATGTTGAGAAGTGAGAAATTAATTCACTAAATGATTTCAGTCTTCCTATTTTTCAGGCAGCTGCTGATTTGGGATAGTAGTATGTTGTTCTGAATGTAGTTTATAGAGTCCTGGGTTCAAAACCTGCCAGTGAAATGCATGATGGTAGCACAGCATTTTATTCTACAGCTTTACAAAATTATACAAGCAATGTTTAAAATGTGTCCCTGGTTTTTGACCTTTTGTCCCCCACCCCAAAAAAAATGAAATTGAAAATAAGTGCGAGACGATGTGCAAGATGCCTATGGCTTACACTACTGTTATTCTGTTTATAGTGTGGGTGTGGAAGCAGACTTTTATGATGGAAAAGTTCTGAATTGGGCAGTTTTGTCATTATTGGTTCATGTGTTTTGTTTCATTGCCTACAGTACAGATTACTGGTAAAATGTTCAAACAATAAATTTAAAATGCGCTCTAACATGTGTGTTGTATTATACAAGGAGTATAATTTAATAAAGTCAGGAAGGTGTATAAAGAAAAGAACACATGTATGTTTCTTGTTTTGTGTGCAAGGGGCCAATGATTTGAAAACAGCCCAAAGGTAATCTTTCTCCACCACTGGCCAGATGCATTTTCTTTGGATGTGGTGTGTGTGGGTTTCAATGCTGTTTCAATGAATGTGAGTTTCAAGGGCAAAGTTTAATGTCAAGCCTATTTTCATTGTGAGACAGTATTGCTTTGTTTACCAGATTATGTCTTTTAGTGTTTCTGCATTGTTGTGCTGTAAAATATAAAAATAAAATTCAGATCATTGTAGAAGTAAAGCAGTATGCATACATTAGTAGTGTTTATGGTAAATGGGACAAAATAGCCAGGTAACAGGACACTGGAATGGCTGCAGGGGGACTCTGGTGCCATGTTTTGCTTGTCTGTTCTTCAGTTTGCGTTCGAAAGTTGGTATCCCACAATTCCACTGGAGTGGGTGGGGTTACATCATTATGTATGCAAACTAGATGTTAATCAGCATACAGATTTGTACCTATTTTTCATGGGCCTTGTCCAGATTTTTGATGTTTCCAGGTTGAGAGGTATGAAAAGGAATGAAAACGCCACAAGAAAAGAAGAAATAGACACATTTTGGAGAAATATCTATGACGATCCTGTGGAACATAACAAAGATGCTAAATGGATAGAAGTAAAAGAAAGAATCAGAATTTCAAATGTACAGGATGTGAAATGGGGTGAAGTAATGGTCAGAGAAATTGAAACAAACTTAAGAAAAGCTCATAATTCGAAAACCCCAGGCCCAGATAAGATACCTAACTTCTGGCTAAAACTGTTAACATATTTACATGAAGATTTAGCTACGCGTAAGAACTATTTATATGCACACCCTGAACAGATGCCATCCTGGTTAACAACTGGGAAAACGATACTCCTCATTACGAGTGAACCTCGAAGATATCCCAAAAACATTGACCAATAACTTGCCTTCCAGCAATGTATAAACTATACATTGAAATTGATGCTGACATGGTTTATGGTCATTTAGAAGAAAACTCTATCATAACAATAGAACAAGAAAGTAACAAAAGAAAGTAATATGAAACAAAGGATTATTGGTTGTTGCATAAATTCATTATGGGGAACTGTATAGATTATAGGTTGTATTACTGTCTTTTATATCCCTCATACGTTCATAGGTAAGTACTAGGCTAGCTGCCCTTGTAGACCATTTTTTTAAGCCTTGCCAATTTCCTTTAGTGAGAATCAAACCCTGTACCTCTTACTTGTGACTTAGATATCTTAACCATTAGAAAGTAAGTATGGCATGAATAGACTACAACAAAGCATTTGAAGCATCCCACATTCATGGATAAAAGAGTTCTTAGAAATGTGTAAAATATACTCTACATTGCTCAATTACATTACAATGACTATGAAGCAGTGGCAAACCACTTTGTAGTTAAGCCATGGTAAAAAAACAAATTGTTATCCAAGGGGTAAAAATTCAAATTGAGATATTCCTGGGTGACTTTTTGTCACCACTGCTCTTTTGTCTTGCTCTTAACCCATTATTTAACAGATTAAGTCATGGTTACAATTTGGCTCCCAGAAAACAGCAAACTGTAAAGACTTTTCATTTTTTCTTTTTGTGGATGATTTAAATCTGTATAGTTCATCAGATGAGGAACTGAAAGCACAGCTACAAGTAGTCAAGACTTTTTCAGATTATATAAGGATGTCATTTGGTCTTGATAAATGTGCAAAAGCAACCTTTAAATCACAAAAGCTGCAGCAGTAAGAAAATATCAGTCTGGGACATGAGCATCGTATCAAGGAACTTAAGCAGCAGGGAGTGTATAAGTATTTGGGAACTGATGAAGGATCAGCTGTAAAACATGAACAAGTGTGAATAAAACTTAGTAAGGAATATTTTAGAAGACTAAAATTAATGCTGAAAACAGCTGTGAAATCAAGGAACAAAGTCAAAGCTATAAACCAATTTGCACTTTCTGTTCTAACTTACAGTTTTTGGGAGATTGGCCCCAAAAGGTATTGGATCAGTTGGACAGGAAAACAAGAAAAATTATTCATGCTTATCAAATGATTTATAAAAATCAGTGTATACCAAGATTATATATTCCCCGTTCTGAGTGAGGACTGGGCCTCCTCTTAAATTATTACATGTATAGATCTGCAATCGTAGGACTGGATACTTATTTGCTGGCCTCACAAGATGCAAACTTGGTGAAAGTTTTATAACATTAGGAGAACGAGTCTAAAATGACTTCCCTGTTTAGTTTAGTAGAAGCACATTGGTGTCAAGTGGGAATGTAAATCAAACCAGAAGTAGACAAAAAAATCGGGCAGCAGCTGAATGTGCTAAAAACAAAAGAAAGAATTAAAGTGAATGATCAGATGAGAAATCAAGAAATGTGGAAAATGCATCAGTATAGTTGCAAGTGCAGAAAACTCCTTTAACAGCCTCTTGTTGATCAGGATCTAATGCATGAATGGTTAAGGGGAGGTGAATCTACACAATTCTGCATAATAAATGTATTTAACAACAAAAGATGAAAGGTTAATATTGGTGGCCCAGGATAGTGGAATACATACACTGAGTGTAATACACTAATAACAGATAGCCTGTAATACTGAAAGGCATGATAATATGGCAAGACTGTTGCATCGGGGTTTGTGCAAACATTATTCATGAGTGAGGCTGTGAATACAATTGGCTAACATACTGTTGCTTCATGTAGCATATCTAGGCATTCACAACAGTACACAGTGCAAATTTTTTGTGATCTAGGAGATCTCAGAATACAGTTACTCCTGTTTCACTTTGACATGACTGACTAAAGCTAGTTAGAGCAGAGTATCAGGTTGCCACCACAATATGTAATTCCTTTTATTTCAGTAACACTCACAAATCACTTAAGTGTGTCCCCATGACAAATGCCTTGGAAATGTAGCAGGGCTACACGAGATGAGTTGAGGACTGTTGACTGGGATATGAAAGTGTAGGATATACTTGTCATCTTGCCAAAACTAGGAAAAGTGGTTTATATATGGATTTATAGTGGTCTGAATGGCTATTGGGCATGCCCTTATAAGAAAAAAAAAATCAGTGCTACACATAAGGTGCCATACTAGCTGAGGAAGTACACAGCATCTTTTGTAGCATAGAGAGACAATGAAAAGGAAGCAGAGGACAATGTAGTATTATTAGAAACAGCATGCAAATTGGAGCACAGCTGCATTGTCTCAAGTGCAGTCATTAAAGGAATGTGATATTGTATGATCTCAGTAATACGGACAAAAGAGATGGAGGTACCCTTGTGATTACCACCCCTTATAATAGTGTGAAGACTCAGTAACACATGGTCTCATAACAAGTTTTGAACTCAAAAGAGAATTTTGATCCAGACGTAATGATAGGTAGTACTGTTTTAAGGAACTGTGATAATTCAGTAAATAATATCATATTATAAAACAGGCTTCCAATGTGTGCAACATATCTCCAGTAATGGCAGTAACATACGGTTATCATATGTTCTGTTGTATACAGGAAAGTCCCTATCTAGACAGTTATGTCCTGTGAAATAACATCATAATAGCAAATGTCCCAAAGACAAAAATCTTACATTTCCTTCAAAAGTTGCATAAAACCATTATTTTGTATTTGAAAACCTAAATATTATAGGAAACAGCATAAATAAATCTAACTCATTACTTAACATATGCATGTCCTTCCCGCGGTCGAGTGGCCTTCGAAAGACATGCATGAATGGAAATAAAAAAATAGTAAATTCTACAAAAATTAACTTTTATTTAGGCAATAAACTGAAATACAGTCCTTCGTACTAGCTGTGAGCGTGGGTTGTCCTGCAAAATCTCAGATTTGTATAAAAAGTCCCACTTTGAACACTTGGAAGAGGTGGCAACCCTACGGTGACACTGTGTAGAATTGTGCAAGAGCAGTATATGATGTCAGGCTATAGCATACATACAAGAAAATTATGCACTTATCTTGTGTTGATTTGCCATGGGGGACAAGACATTAGAGAGTATGAGGTAGTAAATAGTGTAGGAGACTAGTTTAGTGACAGCTCTGACATTGACATCATGTGAGAAACTAAAAAATGACAACCACAGTTTGAATGGTATCATGTCGGTCTAATAGTTGTCAGACTGGGAATCAGTCACTCATCAGGCATTAGAAACTGTTAGAATGATGGCAAAAAGGATACACAGTATAATTTCAGTTATTTGTTTACAGATAACCACAGTAACACCAGACACAAATGTATAGAGTTGTAAGGTAGAGACAAAGAAAAATGCTGAAGGACATATTGTTCAACTCAGTAAATCACCAAGATGCAGAATGTAGACTGTGAAATATACATGACAAGTAGACAGAAGTCAGCACAAAACAAATTATGAAATTAAAGGAACACATGAGTTTATCTACTTTTGTTTAAACTTTATATCACTTGTGTTTCTACAGAATTAGAACCAGCCATATCTTAAAATTCAGGGTACTTGGTTATAACTAGAGATCATCAGGGCACTTAGTTACTATTTATAAATCACCACTTTATTATAGGATCATAGGAGGTTACTAGGCTAATGGCCCTGGGGCCCTTACAAGCCTAGCCAAGAGTTTATCCCAAAAAAGAAACCTCAGCCAGCACCTGTTGCCCCTGTCAGTGAGGAGCAAAGGTGGAACCCTGAGACAAATTTGTGGTTTCCCATCCACTCATCAAGGTTGTTCTTGAAGAGGGTCAGTGAGGTACTCTGACATGTATGGGAAGTCTGTTCCACAGATGGGAAGCCTCTGTGAGGCAAAGCTGTCTCTCCAGCAGGTTTTGTTGATGTTGCATATTAGATGTAGGCCTCTTGAGTGAGGAGTTAGACTTGGAGATATAGAGCATCTCTAGTAGGGCAGGGTCTGATATTGCCTTGTAGGCGAGACACAGATCACCTCTCAGCAATCTCTATAATACCAAGTAGAGTGATAGTGATTTGAGCCTGTCTGCATAGGACAGGTGTTGGAGGACATGGATTCTCTTTGTGAAGTATTTCTGTGGCCTTTCCAGTTGGTGCAGGTGTTTGGAGAGGTACATACCCTCTTGCAGTATGTTAACATCATTCGGGGAGTCAATGACAGCACTCGACTTACAGTCATCTGCAGACTTGGTCAGCCACAGGCCCTTTGTCTTTGCCTGGACCTCTGAGAAGTAGATGCCAAACAGTAGGGGTCCGATGACAGATACCTGGGAAACTCCACTAGGGACAGGCCTGCTGTTGGAGGTGTTGGCGCCTATTTTGACCTTGTGGGTCCTATTGGTGAACCGGTTGGCCACCCACCTGACAAGATAGGGATTTACACTAAGTTGAATTAGCTTTTTGATGATGCCCGAGTAGGGGATTGTGTCAAAGGCCTTGGCCAAGTCAAAGTAAGCTGCATATACTGACTTTACCTCATCCAGAGCCTTGGTGACAGTCCCAAAGAAGTCAACCAGGTTCAACAGACAAGATTTGCCCCTGATGAATCCGATCTAGGTGGGGATAAGTGCTTGGAGATTGCCTATGTCTGTTTATGAGATCCATAATAATTTTAGACTAGAAAATGAACATGTGCTTTTATAGAGCAGTGAGTGGGTCGGAAAGCCATTATAGTTTGCTAGAATTCAGAGATTAAAAACAACTCTTGAAAAAAAAGTCTGTTTCTACTTCTCTTTAAAACTTGCATCATTCATATGCTTTCTACAGAGCTAGTGGCAGTCATGTTATAAAACATTTACATTTAGTTAGCTTTAAAAAATCAGCACACAATAAAAAAATGAAATGAAATGAACAGGAAACTCTGTTTACTGATGTTTTAGATGTGCACTACTCATATGCTTTCCTGCAAGGTAGTAGGAAGTTAAGTTATACAGTTTCTGAAAGGTCACCTTTTCCTAGGATAAGAATCCCAGTCAAAACTAATGAATGACTCAGTGATACCTGTTGTGAGTACAACTGCAATTTGAGATGGAATTTGACTAAAAACACTGAAACATCCTGTAAGCACCCCTCCCCCAAACCCCACAGTCAAAGCTGGGGCATGCCCAGAAAGCCAGACTGAAAATGTAAACAAAGACCAGAATCAAAATAAAAAATCCATGGAAGTATGAGAAGTATCACAGAGGAAACCAGTTTTTAAAGTGAAGATACAAAGTAACAGTCACATGGTGATTGTGTCACAAAACAGTTACATCCGTACCTCTCAACCTCTTAAGAGTAAGAAATTTGGACAAAGCCATAAATAAAAGTGGGACAAAGGCCCAAAAATAGGGACATTTTTTAAATATTGCTCTTACAAACTTAAAAAGTTGATAGATTAACTGGTTTTGCATTAGCCTGAATTTTCTGAAGGAAATGAAGTCTGAAACTCAAATGTCTGTCATTATTTTCTAACTTCAGTCTTTAATGATTTGCCACTAATTTGCCAGAAAACCACAATTTTATGAAAAACAGACCAAACATGTGAGGCAAAAATCTGGGCATTCTGCGAAAATCTGTACAATTGTGATACATCTAAGCATGGACAGGACGCAGGAAAGTAGCTCAAAACAAATATACATCCACATTTGTGCAATCTGTATTCCACTGGCAAAGAAAACTTAGGCACATTCTGCACAGGGAGATGTGAGGCCATATCAACAATTTGCTACATGAGGGTATTTTGGAGTTTAACATAATGAAATTAACAGATATTCCAGATGATATCAGTACTAGGCTATCTGCCCGAGGGCATCTATAAGCCTAGCCAGAATGTGTTGGCTTTTGCTGCCCCCTTAGATTAGTTCCCTGTGCCTCTGTCCAACAGAGCCATTAGTTCCTTGTGCCTCTGTCCAGCAGGGCCACTGCAGTGATCCCAGGGGTAAATTTTCTGTTTGCCATCCACTCGTCAAGGTTTCTCTTGAAGAGTGTTAGTGAGGGGCTCTGCCTAATGTAGATTGGAATCCTGTTCCAAAGCATGGGGAGTCTCTGGGACAGGAATCTATCCCTCTAGCACGTCCTGTTTATCGTTGTGGCGAGGTTTAGATCCCTAGAGCGTGTGGCTCTTGGGGATTTGTTTTTTTTTTAGGTGGAGCATGTCCATCAATTCTGGGTTCGACATGGCCTTGTATTTCAGGCAGAGATCACCTCTGAGTAAGCGGTATGCAACTGAGTACAGCTGGAGTTTCTTCAGTTGGGCTGCATAGGGCATCTGTTTGAGGCCAGTAATCTTCTTGGTGAGGTACTTCTGTGGTCTTTCCAGTTGTTGCAGGTGTCTTGCAAGGTACATCCCAAATGGGGCATTGTACTCTATGATGGGTCTGATGAGTGATGAGTAGAGGGGCACAATAACCTCTTTTGTTCTAGATGCGAACGCTTTTGTGATTAGGTGGGCCACATAGAAGGATTTTCTAACCACCTTGGCAATATGATTATCAAAGGAGAGGTTACTGTCTACTTGGGTCCCCAGATCCCTTATTACATTTTCTGTATTTAGGGGACTACCACGTATGTGGTAGTTCACGGGTACTTTGTTTTTTTCGAAAGGGTATGACTATGCACTTTTTGGCATTTAGCTTGAGGCCATGATTTTGACACCAGGTATCCGTCTCAGTGAGACCCTTCTGGAGGATGTCTGTATCAGCCGGAGAGTCAGTTATGGCCCCCAGTTTGCAGTCATCTGCAAACTTGGTCAGCCATAGTCCTCCTGTGCTTGCCTGTACCTCTGAGAAGTATATACCGAACAGAAGGGGTCCCAGGACTGAGCCCTGGGGGACATCACTTGTAACTAGTTTAGAGTCGGACCTAGACCCTGCAACTCTCACCGTGTGGGTTCTATCCGTGAGCCAATTGTCAACCCATCTCGTGACGGAGGGGTTTATGTTCAGGCTGGTGAGCTTGTCTATAATACCAGAATGGGGAGTAGTGTCGAAAGCCTTTGTGCGGTCTAGGCAGGCTGTGTGGACCTCCTTTCCCTTGTCTAAAGCCTTGGTAACGGTCTCAAAGAAGTCCACCAGGTTTAGGAGACATGATCTGCCCTTAACAAAGCCAAACTGGGTAGGGTCCAATGTTTGGAGGTTCCCGATGTCTCTGTTAATGAGATCCATGATGATGCACTCCATAGCCTTGCAAGCCAGGCTAGTCAAGCTTATAGGGCGATAGTTCCTGGGGTCCGTTGTGGCTCCACCTTTGTGGAGCAGGATAACTATTGCTGTGCGCCACTCTATGAGTACATAGCCTGTAGAGAGGCTGAGTTTGAACAGTGTGTTTAGGTGAGGAGTTAGTTCATTTTGGAGCTTGTGTAAGACACAGCCTGGGACACCATCCGGTCCCATTGAAGCTGTGTTTTTGGCTTTGGATAGGGCTGTTTTAACCTGTGTGTCAGTGATTGCAGGGGCTGTACATTCTTCTGGTATGGTTATGGGCCCTTTAGGGAGTGAGAGGGGGGGGGGTGAAGTTTGCACTTAACCTGTCTGCCAGAATGTTGGCAATATCAGTCGGTTCAGTGTATTTTGTGCCATTCTGCACTAACTTAGAGCAGATCTGAGAGTTTCCACTTTGGTTCTTGACATAGCTAAAGAACGCTTTGTGGTTATCTTTGGAGTCCTTGGCAGTTTTTCTTTCAAAGCTAGCCTTGGATGGTTTTATGAGGGATCATAGTTTCTTGCTGATACTGATCAGGGATGTCCTTCCTTCTTGGGATTTTACTCTTTTCTGTACTAGTTTCCTCCTTCTATTGTATAGCTTATTTATGGCAGGGGTCCACCAGTCTGGTTTCCTTTTCTTGGAGGAGTGAGTCTTGGTTTTGCTTGGAATTGCACGATCCATGCATTCTTGCAGGTGCTCATAGAATGCCTTTGTAAGGGATTCAGCAGCTTGGACAGCATTGTTCTTTAGCATGGGGGCTGTGAACCTTTTCACATCGGTCTTAAGTAATGTGAAGTTTGCTTTCGAAAAGTTTTTCACGGTGGTTTCTTTGATTGGGGGTGGGGGTGGAATATGGATATCCAGAATGATTAGTCTATGGTCTGATCTAACCAGTGAGGGGTTGACCTCCGGTGTAGAACACCTGTTGCCCATGTTGGTGATGAGCAGGTCCAATATGTTGTCACCTCTGGTGGGGGTATTGACCAGTTGATCCAGGGCATTTGAGTTTATAAATTCTAGGAAGCACTGGGCACGAGAGTTAGTACTTGAGTAGCTCTCCCAATTAATGTTTGGGTACTGTACAGACTGCTTATGCAAGTCACATAAAAAAGCATATCACCAAATGGAAGGCAGGCATTATGTCTGGCACTGACATTTGTTCACAGCATATTGTGGCATTTATATACAAATGTGAAATATAGCAAGAAAAAACAAACCTCAAGGTCCCAACTGGCACACAATGATACTAAAAAAAGTGAATGAATGCAGCCAAATATCGAAGCAGCTATGGCAGAATGTTCACAGTCTCAAGCTAAGTCAAGTTATAAATCCACAGAATGTTCACAGTCTCAAGCAGGTCAAGTTATAAATCCACACGACTTATTTCCAGATAAGATCCCTTTATTGCAAGTAAGAGGTAAGCGCTTTCACAAACTTCTGTTTGCTTCATCAGACCTTAAACAAGCAGACTCAGCCCCCCCCCCCTTTTTATACTCATGCAAATAGTCAAATTTCAAATGAACAAATCACAGTCAATCCTGTACTCAAAGCACCTCCCCACCATTAAATTAAAGCACTCACAATAAAAATATACATCTAAGATGCATATAAAATAAGCATAAAATAACAGAATTAAAATAAAATAAAGTAAAGCTAACATCATAGAATTCAGTGATGTCAATTTATTTAATGTGTTCATTCTAGTGTTCATTTTCACAGTCTCGTATTTTTCAACTTGGAAACAATGGAAAGATGGTCATTCAAACCCTGTCCTATATGTGCCCCCAGTCTTATTATCCAGTCAAGCTCTCTCTCCTTTGTTCTTGAACTGATGTCACCCATCCTGACATCCTCTTTAACTATTTCTAGTACATTAAACTGAAAGTGATGTTCAACTCCACAAGATAAAATATGATGTTCTGTAGTCCTATCTCGCCTTCATTCTTACATATGGGTTCAGAAACGATCCTCTGCTCCGACTCGGCCTATTACAAAGCTCAAAGTCTCTTAGTTGGCTTGTGGCTAGGTAGGTATCCCATAGTGCACTAGTACAATCCCCAGATCTTGTTTGCCGCTTCTACGAGTTCAGAAGTACTTCTTGCTTGGCTGTAGCTAAGTTCAAAACTTTTTCCTTATTTTTCGTATTTTATTGATATTTCTTGATATACTTTGCTAGTTATACTTAATATTAGTGATAGTTATCTTATAGGTAGTGTATAGAAGTGTTTTTACTATTTACTTAGTTTTGAGAACTTGTTGGCCATTGGGCCCTGGTTGTTCTCTGTGTGGTATCCTGTGTGCTAGTTTTCCAATAAAATTAATATTCCGTAGGTCTGCGTTTGTGTTAGGACCTTGTTTTCACATTTTCATACATTAATATTGTATGCAGTGTTGTGTGCCATTTTCTGATACAGTTTATATTTCCGTAGGTCCGCGTTTGTATTAGGACTTTGTTTTTTTCTCTTTTATAGATTAATAATTGTGTGCAGTGTTGTTTGCCCTTCATACTTTGCCTGCTGCTTAAGATTCTGTTTTTTCCGGCTTAGCTTCTGCCTTCTAGCTAGGCCTGTTTAAGTTAGAGGATCTAGTCCTCTGCTTTAACTTTGAATCTTTATAACAGGGCTAGGCCCGTTTAAGTTAGAGGACCTAGTCCTCTGTTGTTTCTCTTTTCTGTGTGTGTGGTTTGTTAGGGCTAGGCCCGTTTAAGTTAGAGGACCTTGTCCTCATTGTGTTTGGTGTGTATCTGTCTTAGAGCGAGGCCCATTTAAATTAGAGGACCTTGTCCTCCTCCTTACTGTTTATATAGCTCTTATAGCAATGTCTAAAGAGTCCAAAGACCATAAACCTTCAGGTTTTAAAAAAATGCCTTAAGTGCTCCCAAAATATGTCAATTATAGATGGTCATAGTAATTGCGTTTATTGCCTTGGAGCCATTCACCTACAGGAAACTTGTTCCTTCTGTCACTCCTTTAGCTCCAGAGTTCTCCGGGAGCAAAAGAACAAGTTAATTCTGAAAGGTCTCCTCAAGCCTTCCATCGAGGAAGACTTAGCAAGCTCTTCTTCATCTTCAAAGTCTCATTCATATAGAAAAGAGAAAATCAAGTCGGCCAAGAGACATTCTCCGGCACTGAATAGTTTGTCGGAACCTCCCCAGAAAACACTGAAACTAGGTAAAGCTTTTACCTCCTCGGCTCCACTGTCCTGCAGTGTCAGCCCCAAGCCTTTTGGAGCTGACTTCTGAAAATTGCATCGGAGCCGGTCCAGAGATCTTTTGCTGGTCTCCCCAACCTTAAGATCTCCCATTTTACAGATATCCACGTCGCCTACCCTGTCATCCAGATCCTCCAAGAGCCTGTCAGAAGAAGATATGGAGAGAGTAGTGCTTAGACTCTTGAAGTCATCTGCTTTGCCCAAATTGTTGTTGGCTCCGACCCAGTCAGTTCTGGAGCCATCTGAGTCCATTCTCCCTGTTGTGATTCCTCCTCCAAGCCAAGTCGGGCCTTCGGAGCTGGAGATTTCGGTGCCGCTTGTTGTGAAACCCTCGGTTCCAGCTCCCCTTGTGGCTGTCTCGGAGACGAGTTCCCTCCGACACCTTCTGCACCGTCCATGGTGTCTAGGAGCCAAAGCTCACTGGTTGGCCCCGACAGGGACACTTGGACCCGAACCTCTATGGTGCCGAGTCTCCCTCTCGGTTCGTCGGCTAGGGTGAGCTCAGACCCTACATCCATCTCAGAGCCGGTCACTCTGGAGCCAAGGACTACCTCCATTTCCTCAGAACCGGGGCTGTCTTCAGAGCTGGAGAGATCTACATTCGAGATGATGAGGAGTGTGCTGTCTCAGTCATCCACTCTGCACAAGGGTACTGATATTCTTTCCCCTCAGGCACCGACCTCTGTCTTAGCACCTTCTCTCTCTCTTGGCAGCAGAGACCCGCAGCCTCAGAAACTCCCATTGGGTGGCCACCAGTCTTCCAAGACCTCCCCAGAATACCCTTCTGAGGAGCCCCCTCGGAAGAGGACATACAAGAGGAAGCATGTAGACACCCCTGATGAGTCTATCACCTCAGATACTTACCTTGAGGAGTCAGAAGGGTCCCTCAAGGCATCCTCTGATGATGTCTCCTTTGTAGACATTCTGGAGATCCTAAAGCAGAGAAGTGGCTGGCCCACTGTCACCCCTTCTGATGAGGAGTCAGTGTACCTGAAGGCTTTCGGGTATCAACTTTCAGCCTTTTGGGTGTCTCCACCTTTTGACAAACTCTTGGACCTTGTTAGTCGAAAGGTGTGGGAAACTCCTGATGCCATGGAGCCAGTCCCCAGAAAACCCAAGAAATTTCTCTTGGCCCCAAAAGAGAAAGAGTTTTTGTCCAAGGGCATGCCTGTAGATGCCATGGTGGTGGCGGCGGCGGCCACTAAGAAGGAGCTAGCAGAGACTTCTTCATCTGTCCATCCACCAAACAAGGAGTCTCGAGCGATGGATAGATATGGGAAGTGTATCTTCTCTTCAGTGGCTTTTACCCTCAGATTGCTGAACTATCTCACACATTTTAATAGGCTTCAGAGAGATCTCCTCAAGGGGTTAGGAGATACTCTTCAAGGTATGTCTACTGAAGGAGTCCCTGAGAAGGTGACTGCTCAGTTGTCCACCTTAAATTCCATCGTGAACTCCTGCATGAGGCTGATCTCCTATGCAGCCGACGGAGCGAGCAGGGCAGCGGGTTCGGGAGTTTCCCTTAGGAGACATTCCTAGATGTGCTTATGTAATTTTGTGGAGCCTTTCAAGTCTACCTTTACCAACGCCCCCTTTGACGGTTCTTCTCTGTTTGGATCTAAGGTAAAAGATACACTCACTCACCAGGTGCGAACAAAAAGGGAAAACTCTCTCTGCCTTGGGTGTACATTTTACCATCCCTTCTAGACCATATCCCAAGGGTCAGAGAGGTGGTAAAATGTGGTTCAAGAAGTCCCAGAGATTTTTCCGGATGCAGAGGGTGATTCCTTTTTCAGAGGCGGAGGAGGAGGAGCTAATGGCAGATGTCACTCTAGAGGCGGGGGGGTCCACAAAACCAGGGTGGCCACAATTCCTTTCGAGGCTGTCCCTGTCAGTGATCCTGATGTGGGGCCCGGCTGTGCTTCTCTGGAGCAAATCGGGGTTAGCTTATCTTTGTATCCAGAAGCCTGGCTAAACATCACCCAAGACAAATGGGTACAAAAAATAATCACCAGAGGATACTCCATACCCTTCTCTTTTCCACCCCACACTCCCAAGAAGATCCCGGATGTTCCACCCAATCACAGGGATCAAGCAACTGTAGAAGTGCAAAAGTTGCTTTCAAAGAGAATCATCCAATCCATCCCCGTAGACCAGATAGGATTCGGAACTTACTCCAGATTCTTTTTAGTACCAAAATGATCAGATGACTGGAGGCCCATCTTGGACCTCAGCAAACTAAATTAATCCGTAAAGAAAGCCAAGTTCCAGATGCTGATACTGCAGTCTGTCCTACCTCTGTTAGGGAAAGACAATTGGATGTGCTCCATAAACCTCCAAGATGCATACTACCATATAAAAATGGACAGAGCATCAAGGAGTCATTTACGCTTACGGCTGGTAGCCAGTCATTACCAATTTTGTGTTCTGCCCTTAGTTCTCACCACAGCCCCCAGGGTTTTCACCAAATGTATGGCGGTAGTGAAAGCTCACCCGAGACGTCATGGATTCCAAGTGTTTCCGTACCTAGACGACTGGCTCCTGACCGCCACCACCAGGCACCTACTCCTACAAATCAGAGATTCGATCATTCAGTTCTGTTCCCAGCTGGAGATTGCAATAAATTGGGAAAATCTGCCATATCGCCCTCTTAATTTGTGACTTTTATAGGCGCAGAAATAGACACAGTCGCCATCCTAGCTTGTCTACCTGCAGACAGAATTCAAAACCTCAGACAACAAATTCACAGTTTGCTTCCTCTACAGAAAGTCAAGGCAAAGACAGTGCTGAAACTCTTAGGGACCATGGCCTCTACCATAAACCTAGTCCCACTAGCCAGATTGCATATGCAAATTCTTCACTGGCTTCTCTTTTTCCAGTGGTCTCTTTAACAACTGCCTCTATCTCACTATACCCTCATAACAGAGTCGTGCAAAAAGGACCTTCGTTGGTGGATTCACTCCGATCAGCTGACAACAGGCACTCCATTCCTCCCTCGCCAACCTGTTGCTATTGTGACCACGGATGCCTCACAGATAGGGTGGGGGGGCATTATCTAGGCAGGACTGTCCAAGGCACATGGCAAGATCACGAGGCTAACCTACATATCAATGTCCTAGAGATGAGAACAGTGCTTCTAGTGTTGCAAGCACTTCACGACTTTCTTCCTCTAGGGATGATAGCAATCCAATTGGACAATATGTCAGTGGTATCTAAACAAGCAAGCAGGAACCAGATCTTACCCCCTTTGTTGAGAGGCTCTTTGTGTTTGGAAGTGGGCGATATCTTCCCAATGCTTTCTAGTAGCAACACATATCCTAGGGACAACCAGTGTGATAGCCGACAAGCTCAGCAGGGCAATCTTGATGCCTCACGAGTGGTCTCTGAATCAGGAAGTAGCGGAACAGATCTTCCGCAAATGGGGACAGCTGCGATCTCTTTGCCAGCCCGATCAACGCCAAATGCTGCAACTATTTCTCCCTTATTCCCCCTCCGGGGGAGTCACTGAGAGATGTACTTGTTCACGATTGGCCCCTGGGACTCCTTTATGCATTCCCTCCCTTTCTGCTCATAACCAAAGTGATCCAGAAAGTAAAGTTATTGAGAAGCAAAATGATTCTCATCACTCCTTATTGGCCTCGCCATATTTGGTTCCCCTTTCTCGGGCCTCATCTACTAGATGATCCATGTACTCTGGACCCAGTTCGAGACCTCTTGACACATATGTCAGACTCCCTTCATCCCTGCCTCCACACCCACACCCTCAACTTGACAGGGTGGCTGCTCTACTTCCATCCCTAGTCAGGCTTCATGATCTTTCACCTGCTGTGACCCACATCCTTAGGTCTTTGCATAACCCTTTCACTAGGAAGTTATACACTAGCAAATGGAGAAGGTATTCTATCTGGGCAAAAGAAAAAAATGTAAATCCTTACACAGCATCCATCCCTGTGGTGTTAGAATTTTTGTCTGAACTTTTCCATCAGGGATCAGCTGCTGCCACAATTAGGGTCCAACTGGCAGCGATAGCTAACTTTCATTTGGGACAACTTGAACTTAATCTGATGTCCCACAGATTATGTAAAACCTTCCTTAAAGGCGCTACTTTGCTGAAACCTCCCTTTCAGGAACCTGTACCTCCTTGGAATCTAAATTTCATTCTGTCCAAACTAACGTCCCCACCTTTTGAGCCCGCACATTCGTGTCAATTGAAGTTTCTGTCTTTGAAGACATTGTTTCTAGTAGCTATCACATCAGCTAGACGGGTGTCAGAGTTACAAGCACCGTCAATCAAGCCTCCCTTTTTGATTTTCCACAAAGACAGTTTCCCTTAGTACAAACCCTTCCTTTACCCCTAAAGTTTGCACTCAGTCTAATTTGAACCAAGCTATTGAACTGCCTGTATTTTTCCCTAATCATTTCAACACTGCAGAATACAAATTTCATCGACTTGATGTTCATAAACAGTTACGGTTCTACTTTCACAGGACTAAGGAACTTAGAAAGTCAGATCAATTGTTTGTGTCCTTTTCTGAGTCTAGAATAGGTCTGCCAATCTCTAAAGTGACCCTATCTAATTGGATTTCGAACTGTATTTCCTTCATTTGCTCATCCAATGGAAAGATCCTACCATTCAAGATTAAGGCTCATTCAACAAGATCCCTGTCCACATCTGCTGCCTTTCAAGCCAGAGTTCCAATTGACAGTATTTGGGCAGCAGCAACTTGGGCTTCTCCTCATACCTTTGTTACTCATTACAAACTGGATTTGACCTCCAGGGGTAGAGCCTCCTTTGGTTCCACTGTACTCAGGAGTATATTCCCGTGAGCCACCCAAGAAAAAGGTGCTAGGGACACTGTCGCATATGTAAGAATGAAGGCGAGATAGGACTACAAGAACATAAAGACGTTATGTACTCACCATAACGTTCCATGTTTGTAATCCATCTCACCCTTTATTCTTACAAACCCACCCACATACCCCCATCCTGGAAGGATCTGGAGACAGGATAGTGTTGCCTTTGGTAGGGTGGAGACCTTTCATTATTGTTGTTCTTTCTGGATAACCTTTTCTATCTTTCTATAGTTTAGCAGCAAACATGATCTGGGGATTGTACTAGTGCACTATGGGATACCTACCTAGCCACGATCCAACTAAGAGACTTTGAGCTTTGTAATAGGCCGAGTCAGAGCCGAGGATTGGCTCCGAACTCATATGTAAGAATGAAGGGCGAGATGGACTACAAACATGGAACGTTATGGTGAGTACATAACTTCTTTTTTGGCAACAGCACTATAAGTTTGTTCTCTTTTCAAACAGTACATATGGTTCCTGATGCGCTCTGTTAGCCTTCTGTTGGTTTTACCCACATAGAATGCTCTGCAGAGAGCGCACCGGGCTAAATACACTAAATTTATATGGTTACAATCAGCCTCTGTGTTAAAGAGAAACTTCCTTCCTGTATCAGGATGTACAAATTCTACACCTTCAAAAATGTATTGGCAAAAATTACATTTCATACATTTCCTAGTTCCTCCGACTGGCTTTTGCACCTTCATACCTATACTTCTTCTAGGTTAGCATAACCTCCTTTTAAGAGATCTACTATTCTTATAAACTAAAGAAGGCTTTTCACCTACTAAACCTGCTCTCTATCGACCTGTAAGATATGCCAATTATTCTCTGGTATCCCCCTTAATGCTCGATTGTCACTCGTATAAGTGAGTGCCACTGCTACTTTAGTATGCCTCATTTGTTGTTTAGTATTACAACTCTCCCTGTTTGAATAGTATGGCTTTGCCCTGTTCTTTCTAATATGTGTAGCATAATTATATGCCTCCACAACATCCTTACTACCATATCTTCTGCCTTCAAAATCTCTTTTTAGTTGTTTAATTCATTTTCAAAGTCTTTGTCTCTATCTGTAAGTCTCGAGCAGCTCATGGCTTGCCCTCTCAGTACGTTGCGAAACACATGCTGGGGGTGCATACTTTTTCTATGTAAATACGTTGCCCTTTGGCAATTTTTTCGAAAATGATTAGAATGTAGAAAATTCTGATTATCTATAGTAAGTCTAATGTCCAGAAAATCTATTACTTCTCTGGAATATTGACTCGTAAATTTCAGAAAACTAAAACTAGTATTTAAGTGTTCAGTAAACAGTAGTAGATTAACCTCTTCACCCTCCCATAGAATGAAGAGGCATACCACCCAACCATCCCGAATTACTCAGTTTTTACCAAGTTCTGGGATCTAAACAATGGGGTGCCACGATTCCGAGTGGCACCCCTTAGTTTCCAATTTCCCTGCACTTTATTTTAAATTTTATTTTATTTCCCGTCTTTAGAGCTGACGTCATCACGCGCGTGATGACGTCAGCTCCGTGAAACAGAGAAACACCCTGTCGGAATTGAGCTGAAAGAGTTCGACGTGCTCAGCTCTTTTCAAATCCTTAGCGGGAAACAGGAGGATGCAAGTTTAATGTGCATAAGAGAGTTGCGGCATTATGACAAGGAAGGGTGTGTGCCTGTGCCTACCGGAAGGGAGGAATGGATGAAGCTGCATGCAGAGGTAGGAAGAGCACAAAATAATGCACAGCTGTTTTTATTCTGTGTGTGTGTGTGTGTGAGCTGCTGACCCGTTATGACAAGGAAGGGTGTGTGCCTACGACCGGAGGTGTCTGCAGAGGTGTGTGCCAGCAGTAACCCATTTTAAACTGCAGAGTTCGAAAATGTAAACCACTAGTGAAACTCTTTTGTATTGCTTGGCTGTGACTGAAACTGACAGTTCATTTTTATATACCTCTCATTGTTAAAACTCCAGTGTTATTATCCGTTAAAAATATATCTGCTCATTAGTTCATCACAGTGCCGCATGTCACAGTTTTAAACTAGTTCTGTTATCAGTTTCAGTCTGGGACTTGAATGTCTGTGGTCTATAAATGGCGATCATTAAGACTTTTTGAATTCTACTTGTTTCTGACAGACTGCAAAATTACATGCATAGAACCAAATGTACATTTCAAGAAAGCTGGGATATTCTGAGTGTTGTTTAAGGACGATCTTGCTCATTGCAATAAAATGAAGTGAAAAGTAGAGTTGAAATTAAGGAGAGGATGCCTGCATTTAGATGTCTTTCTAGGTACGGTAATATGTGGGCAATTGTATAGGAGTCAATAAATGAAAGAAAAGAAAACACAGTTCAATCAAACTACAACATTCTTAAATTAGTTGAGCAGCAATGATCCTTTAGTTTAATAGGAGTTAAATTGTAAGTTTCTTTGGTAGAAATTGTAATGAAAAATGCAGGTATGTTCTATCATTTGCTGCTCTTTTCAGCTGCATTCCCAGTATAAAAGCATTAAAGAATGTCCTCAAAGACACATGTCCTGACAGTATGTTGTTTAAGTTATGGGGTATTGGGGCACAACTATTTGTCAAGTTGCACAAGGTCACCCATGAAAAAAGACACTTCAGATAGTCTACTGTTGAAATAGTTTATTTCCTTTTAACACATTCCTTCCTTCAGTAATTTGTTCAGAATATGAAACTAACAAAAGAGCAAACTGTTATAATCTATAATCCCTTATTCTACCCCTCACACATTTATTTTAATAGTATATGGCCAAAGGCTGAAACCTAGAGAGAATTGTATATTTTCATGCATGCTTGCACAGTTGTTGACATTTTGCAAATGCCAGTTATAGTCTTTGTATAGCTACTATTTTTGAACACTTTCTCATATTCTGTTGAAACTTTATAAAGCATTATGAAGTGCTACAGTTAAAATTTCATAATCACTTATTCTTTTCACATAAGATGTATTAAATTTTAATTTTTCAGACAAAACCTGTATTGTTAACTAGAGATTAATAATGGGATGTGAAATACTTAGGAGTCAGTCAGGAGGATGCAACTTCAACGTGCATATATTTCAGCCTAGAGCTGCAGTGTTATGACAAGGAAGGGTGTGTGCCTACGGCACCGCAGCTGCCTGCAGAGGTGTGCGCCGTCAATCATTCATTATTTCAAATACAGATATGTTGTTCTTTCAAATGCAGAGCTGTTTTCTGTGTGAGGTGTGCACTGTCATTCATTCAAATGCAGAGCTTGTGTGTGTGTGTGTCAGACTTCATATTCTTCAGAAAATACATGTAACACAAAATATTTTATTCTAGCAATTTTCTAAGTTTAAAATATCAGTATTTGGGGGGCTGTATTCCCCCATTATTGGCTTTGTCCAGGTTTATTTGTGCTAAGAGGTTGAGAGCTATGGTGAGAAGTAAGAACTGAATTCTGTATTCCCCCGTTATTGGCTTTGTCCAAGTTTTTGTGCTAAGACGTTGAAAGCTATGGTGAGAAGTAAGAACTGAATTCACTAAATGATAGCCATTTAAGTTTCAGTCTTCCTCTTGTTTAGGAAACTGCTGATTTGGCATAGTGGTATGTTGCTCTGATGTTAGTGCACATAGTCCTCCTGGGTTCTAGACTTGGCAGTGAAACACATGGTGGTAACACACCATTTTATTCTAGCAACTTTCTAAAATTATACAAGCAATGTTTAAAGTGTGTCTCTGGTTTTTGGGCTTTTGTCCCCTCCCAGTAAAGTTTGGCTATATCCATATTTCTTGTGCTGCAAAGTTGAGAGATACCATTGAGTGTCGAGTGGATTTTACAAGGAGCTGAGAGCTTCAGGGGAAGAGAAGTTTCGTGTTGCTTATGCGGAGGCTGCTTGCATTGTTAATAGCATAACAGGTTAAATATTTGCTTTTGATACAGAAGGCTGTGGGTTCTACTCTGTCTGTTTTCATTGTGAGACTGTATTGTTTTGTTTAGCAGATATCTGTTGGTGTTTGTGCATTGTGCTATAAAATGTTAAAGTAAAATCCAAATAATCATTGTAAGCAATTTAAGTAGCATGCACATTATTGTTTATAGTAAATGGGGTGAAATAGCCAGGTAATGGGACATTGGAATGGCTGCAGGGGGACTCTGGTGCCATATTTTGGCTGTCTGTTCTTCAGTTTGCATTTGAAAGCTGGTATCCCACAATCCCATTGGAGTGGGTGGGGTTACTTAATTATGTATGCAAATTTTATGTTAATCAGCATACAGATTTGTACCAATTTTTCATGGGCCTTGTCCAGGATTTTGATGTTTCCAGGTATGTGAAGAGGTTGTCCACAAAACGTCTATACAGACATAAAGATGTATTTGCCAAATTATGGCCAAAACATTATTTGCTTCCCACTCAGCCATAACGATGTTGGCGTAGCTATTAGCACAAAATGTGCCCATAGCTACACCGGACACCTGTAAAAAATACTCATTGTCAAAGACAAAAGCATTGCTCTCTAGCACTAATTCTAAAAGATAACATATGATGTCAACATGTCTCTCATCATATATTATGTGTTGCATCAAAAAATCTTTCACCATTAGGATCATAGTGAATAATGACTTCACATCAAGGGTTGCTATTATAGTCTTGTGATGTACACATGCCCCTTTAGTAGAATCAAACAGGTCCTGTAAAAACTGTTTACTATCATTCAATATATACTCACATTTCATTAGTGCAGGTTTTAGTTGTTTTTCAATATATATGGATAATGGCTCCGTCAACCAGCCATTGCCTGCCACTATTGGTCTAAACGATGGCCTTAGTGGATCTTTATGTACTTTAGGTAAACCCTGAAATGTGGGTACCAAAGGAAATTCAAACATAAAATATCTAAACATGTCTCTTGTGATAAAACAATTAATTCACACATGCAACTAATGCATTAATAACTTTTTCATGAATGACAGTGATGGCCTCTTTATCTATACATTTATATACTTCAGGGTCAGAAATCATTTCTTTCAAAGAAGAGAAATAAAAATCCCTGTGCATCACTGCAATTAACCTGCCCTTAACAGCTGGGCAAATCACCACTGTTCCATCAGTTTTCAAGTTTTTTAGCACTTGTTTCTCATCATTTGATAAATCAAACTTATTGCTCACATTCTTATTATTACTGAGGATTAAATGTACTCAGCTTGGTAAAGTTAAACTCATTACTACACTGTGTCATATCTTTAAATAATAATTTCAGTTGCATGTTATGCATAAACATTCTAAGATCCACCAACACATCAGTTAAAACTGCAGATTGAGCAGTGATAAATGACAAACCTCTGCTGAATAAAGAACATTCAGTCTCAAATAAATACCTGGTGGATATATTTCATATCAAGTCATGTCCACATTTTCCACATTTTCTCTAATGTATTCGTCCCCTGGCTGTCCATTCTCCTTCTGTTTTTCCCCCGAGCCTCTCCATTGTCTAATGACGGTTTCCTCTTCCTTATGGGCAAAGGAAGAGAAAAAAATGGCTCCTTGACGAACACTGAAGCCTTTGGTCTGACCAGAGGATCCAGCTGTGTTATTCTCCTCACCGTTGACTTACTCATACCCGTGCCTTCACCCGTCAATGGAGTTGCATAAACAGATGTCTCCTACGTATTAGGTGATTGGATAGGCTCAACTACCTGGCTAGTTGTTATAGTAATCAGGCTATTGTTATTGTTGCTAGCCACTGTCGCCTGTGCCTTTTGCAATGGTTTTACTGTAGGTTTATTCCCCTCAGCATGTATGCGAGCTCGAGGCCATGTAAAAACATGACCTGCCTGAAAATCACAAGTGTCCCTTTGTATCTTATTTCTTTTTTGTTGTATCAGCCTGGTCTCATAAAACTGAATCTACTCCATAATAGATAGTACTAGGGGCGTCTTTTTCAGCATCTACCAACTAGGCTACAAATAGTCTCATAATGCCCTTATATTCTATTTGATAGCTGTTTTCCACTTTACAAAAGTAGTTTATTAATAGATACATATAGGCACGACTAGTGTCTAAATTAATTTTCTGCCCCTTAGCCAACAACTCGGGGTGAGAGTCTCCATATGTAGGCATAGTAAAGACCCACAACCCCCACAGAACAATATTCAGGGCATTGCAAGCTTCAAAATGCATGCATTGATACTGTAGCCATTTCAGTTTATATAAATCATCGTCCATAATTCGTAGGGTCTCTTGAAGACACCCTAAGTCAGTCACACTCAGATTCACTTCTGATTCAGATGTTACAACATTGTCAAGTAAAAGCGGGTTGCTAGCAACATATATGCCTTTGTTTAAATAGTTTCTTTTACATTCTAAGGTATTCTCCAAGGGTCCATTATTCAACATATTCAAAGCAACATTACCTTCTGCCATATGTTGGGTTGAGACACAAATAACACAGTAAGAAAAAACAAACCTCAAGGTCCTAACTGCCACTCAATGATACAAAAAAAGGGAATGAATGCAGCCAAATATCGAAGCAGCTATGGCAGAATGTTCACAGTCTCAAGCTAAGTCAAGTTATAAATCCACAGAATGTTCACAGTCTCAAGCCAGGTCAAATTATAAATCCACACGTCTTATTTCCATGTAAAATCCCTTTATTGCAAGTAAGTTACAACAGGTAAGCGCTTTCACAAACTTCTGTTTGCTTCATCAGTCCGCCCCCCTTTTTATACTCATGCAAATAGTCAAATTTCAAACGAAGAAATCAGTCAATCCTATACTCAAAGTACCTTCCCACCATTAAATTAAAGCACTCACAATAAAATATACATCTAAAATGCATACAAAAATAAGCATAAAATAACATAGAATCAAAATAAAGTAAAGTAAAGCTAACATCATAGAATTCAGTGATGTCAATTTATTTATGTGTTCATTCTAGTGTTCATTTTCACAGTCTCGTATTTTTCAACTTGGAAACAATGGAAAGATGGTCATTCAAACCCTGTCCTATATGTGCCCCCAGTCTTATTATCCAGTCAAGCTCTCTCTCCTCTGTTCTTGAGCTGATGTCACCCATCCTGACATCCTCTTTAACTATTTCTAGTACATTAAACTGAAAGTAATGTTCATCTCCAGAAGATAAAATATGTTTGGCAACAGCACTGTAAGTTTGTTCTCTTTTCAAACAGTACATATGGTCCCTGATGCGCTCTCTTAGCGTTCTGTTGGTTTTACCCACATAGAATGCTCTGCAGAGAGCGCACCGGGCTAAATACACTAAATTTATACTGTTACAATCAGCCTCTATGTTAAAGAGAAACTTCTTCCTGTATCAGGATGTACAAATTCTACACCTTCAAAAATGTATTGGCAAAAATTACATTTCATACGTTTCCTAATTCCTTTGACTGGCTTTTGTACCTTCATACCAATACTACTTCTAGGCTAGCATAATCTCCTAAGCCCTCATAAGCCCTCTTTAGTTTATAAGAATAGTAGATCTCTTAAAAGGAAGTTATGCTACCCTAGACGTGTAGTGTCTGACTGGGCCAGTAGCCCGTTTTCAGCAGAGACCCAGGGAGAAAAGCTCCAGGTTATATTACAAATGTTAAAGAAAAAAATATACATGGTACAATAACATAAAGCAAGGGTACAAACATGACAAAAACAAAAGTTAAAATATACATATAGTAGAAAAAGAGATAAAAAGTTACATGCATATAAACTCAGTTTTATTTTCCCAGATTATATGTTCATTCAGTTTTGATGACCTGGTTGTCTCACTAGCTTTTGGCCTGTATTTAGTGGAGGCCTGGGTGGCTATAAATGTGACAGTTTAGTACTTGGGCATCACCTGTAAACATCTGCTATTCAGTAAGAGTTCCCCAAAAAAGTTTGAAATAAACACATAAAAAAAAAACAATACTGGGACAGAAAGCATACACAGCAGAAGGCTGTCAAAGGCTATTCTTGGCCACGGAAAGATGGGAGCATCTATTGGACTAAAAGCAGTAGTTGTGGCAATCATTAATTTGGAATGAGGCCAATTACCATCACAGCTACCATTCATGAATTCCATCTAAAAAGGGAAAGCAGCCAAGGTAGCTTTCCATTAGTTCCTAGAAACTTGGACTAAATGTATTTATTTATTTATTGACTGGGAAAGTCCACTGGGTCCAGAACCCATTTTCAGTGGAGACCCAGGAGGAAAAGCTCCATTCACAAATCCAAAATGTATACTAGACAACACAACATATACAGCACATTGAAAATGTTAATACAGGTACATCAAGAACAAGAATACATTTTTTACAGTTCTATGGCCAGTATCATTTTCTGTAGATTAATAAGGTAGTGAGAAAATGAAAAAGTAAACAGAACATTGTATATACAACTGCATGCAAAGTTTCAATATAGTGTAAGAAACTTCTCTGTGTGGAAGATTTTCAGTCCATATATTTCTAGTTAATCACTGTATGTTAATCAGATCAGACAATAGTAGAAGAAGTAGCAAACGTAAACTTGTATTAAGTCAAAACAAAACAAAAAGTAATAATAGAAAATATATAATTGTACAGCATTACTAAGTATTTGAAAGTAATCCAAGCAAGGCAGGCAGTCTGTTTCCAGTCAAAAATCCTCTGTGTACTTAATAAAGGATTTTCGACTGGAAACAGACTGCCTGCCTTGCTTGGATTACTTTCGAATACTTAGTAATGCTATACAATTATATATTTTCTATTATTACTTTTTGTTTTGTTTTGACTTAAGACGAGTTTATGTTCGCTACATCTACTACCATTGTCTGATCTGATTAATATACAGTGATTAACTAGAAATATATGCACTGAAAATCTTCCACACAGAGAAGTTTCTTACACTGTTTTGTTTTTGGACCCACTACACTTTACTGGGTTGATTTGAGACTTTGGGGATACCATGGAAATTACTTGTTCAAAGTTTCAATATAAATACATCAAGAATATTTTTTAAATAGAGTATTATGTAGTGTGCAAAGATTTACAGTCTGTTTAGGGTTGGTATTGCCCATTCTTATTTACAGAGAGCATGATGTATTTCAGCACAATGGCCCATTATGGCTAGATAATGAGATTGCAAGCAAATATATAATGAAGATCATATTCACAGAGAAAAATTTAATTGATTTTGATAGGAGATCTGCTGTTTTGGGGTGTTGATCATAGCTTAAGGTGGTCTACAGTTTTCTAGACAGCGGCATTCTGATTTATTATGGAAATTATGTCTTAAAGTGAATTTAAAGTTTTTTAAAGATTCCATTGTGTGATAGCGGGAGGTATCATATCCATATATGAGGGATGTTTCAGAGTCTGACGGCAGTCGGAACCATTGCCTCAGAGGCATAGAGCCCTGACTCTGTGTTGACGGTGCACACAAAATTGTAGTTTTCTCATGTGAAGTCCAGTACCGGATACCAAAAAGACAGAAAAAAAGAAGTTTTTTTTAACAAGTTCTTTGCTACCAGAGTTTGATTAGCTGCCTGTGGATCAGGAGAGGAGTGGCATGGCATTGCCTCTCCTTCGGGGGTGATGGAAGTGTACTACCAGGGCATCAGTATCCCATGACTGGATCTACTGTGGACTATGAAAAGCCCACGGGTGAGCTGGCTTCAAGGGGCAGAGTTGTCCTGCGCAGTTATCTAACTGAGTAAGTGACCTACCCTCACTGTTTCCCACTGTATGCTGAACTCTAGTTACTGTCCATGCACTAAGGGGTTTGGGCCATATGGGGAAAAAAACTCCTGATCATTGCCTAAATTGCTGGTTGTTCTTTGCTGTCTGTTGTTCTAGTAGATGGAGAAAGAATGTGTCAGTTTCCCAAGAGTGGATATTGTGGGCAAGAGGCAGTGGGGCCACAATGCTAACAAATAACAAGTGTAAGATCTGAAGGCCCTGACATATAGCACAAATGGACCACATGTTAGACCAGAGGAGTCGTAATTCTTGTAAGAGGGTGGTTTGCCGTCTAGAACAATTTGTAGGATATGCACGACACAAATCAACTTTTTCATCTCAGAAAATTGAAAACATCCTGCCAACAAACAATACAGTAGTGATGTCTGATGTTGAGTTCTCAAAGGCACTGTCAAATGGCTACATTTCTCACTTTTTAATACTAGTGCACAACAGGCAAACTGATCATTATAGTTAAATACAGTGGGATGACTGCCATATGAAAAAACAGGACTATATATACAGTAGCCAGTGAGCGTACCAACTTTAGCAGCAAAAACATATATAAAAGCATCTTAATAAAGTAGCACTTTTTAAATAAATTGTGATGCATCTGTTCTGCTTATAATAACATGTATAATACTGTCCCAAGCTGAGATTCATTACCACAACCATTTCCCATAAAAAAGAAAACAGATTTAAATACAGCATTATGACCAGTTTTACTAATGTTTTTTTTTTTCAAATATGTTATAAGATGAATACCAATAGCAGGGGATTTTTAGGCATTATTTCTTATTGTATAATGTAAGCATGTTTACCATGAAGAACTGTGTGACACTGCCAGCCCAGATCTGGAATTTTGTAAATAATCATATGTCATTTGTGAATATTAATATGATTCATATGCTTATCTTACAAATGTAGCAGAACTATTTGTTCTGTGGATATTAAACTACTGGTGCAAAAGTGTGTGTTGAACTGTGTGTTATGTACTGAGCTTCAAGAATGTAACCACAGTGTACCCTACTGGAAAAGAAAATAAATATATATAAACCATATACCTGTGCAAATGTATGTTTTAATAGTAGAAGCTGAAACATATGGAGTTAACTTGCAAAAATTCAAGACAATAAGTTGAAATTAAGAGTGTTTTATGATGTGCTATAAAGTTAGTTAATACAGCAAGAAGACAGGATGTCTAGAGCTAGAAGTTTCTTTATGTTGTCTTGAAAAAGAAATAATGACTAGGTTTAAAATGTAAAGTGTTTTCATTGCTCTGTGACTTCCCAGAAGTTGTATTTTTGAGAGATAAGTATTTGTAACAGAGAAATGTTAGTATCTGGTTAGCCTGGGAACTGAAGGCAGGTGACAAAAAGTGATGTAATCCAGGCTAACCCAGCAGTAATATGTGATACTAATTTAAGAACTCTCTCAGAGAGGGAGAGCGTGCATTTTGTATCTTGTCTTGGATCTGGAAATATCCATTCAGCACTTCTCATCTGCATTTGCCTTGTTCTGTAAGTAAGTTATTTAGGGTATTGTCTCTTTTAGGTATAGATAGGAATATAGTAAAGATTAGTTTAGATGTTTTCTGTATTTATTTGAGACTGTCCTGCAATGTTGTTTTAAAATATTTCATGTGATTCTGAGGCAACCTAGAATGACACTCGGATAAACCTCTTACATATCAGGGGAAAAAATAGCATTAGAGCTAACCGATCCAAAGACTTAAGCCTTGCTTGAGACATAAATAAGGCATGTTAGTGGGACAAGTATATGTCTTAGAATTCCCTTTCTCTGGAACAATTTTCCCATCTATTTTGAAGAAGAGTCTTTCACTGGGCATATTCAAGCATAATCTGGACCAGTGGATGGGAAATCAGAAATGCATCCCTATCTGTCACCAGTCTAATGGATAGAGGATATGGGTAAATGTTTGACTTTGCATGTCCTAGCTTATACGTGCTTCTACAAATAACTTCTAGGGCTTCACATTTGTTGGATACATTTGGGATGTATGGCTAAGGCTTAAAGATGAACTTGTGGACATTAGCCTAGTATATATACCTATGAACCTATAAATAATCATGTACAATAACCTTCACAAAGGTGGCGAATTAGACTTTTCTAAATATAGACTTAATGCCACCTTATCCTGTGAGTCATAATTAATATAAAAATGCATCTACTCATAGCTTAGGCAGTAAATGAACTCTAACAACCTTTTCTCCAAAGTCCAGCATGGTTTTAGACCTCACCATAGTACTAACTCTGTGCTGCTCAACTTCACCAGGATCATAAACCAACACAGAAATGACCGTAATCTTGCTATATTCACTATTCTTAGATTTAAGCACTTGACACCTTATCCCATTATGTTCATACCTAACTTTCTTGCCTCAGCCTAGCCCAGTCCCCACTCTCACTGTTCCTTAGCTATCTGACTGGCAAACAGCAAGCAGTCCATTGGAAATGAAATATCTCCTTATTTCTACCAGTCACTGACTGTGTCCGATAAGGATGAATATCATGACCTCTCTTATTCAACATTTTTATAAACTAAATGCATACTGACATCAAATAGCAGCTGATAGCATTGCCTATCCTGTCTCAATCCTTATAGATAGGGCAGTTCGGGAATCCCAGATGCCATCTCTCTGGAAAAAATTCACTCATTATCCCCCTGTACAAAGGAGGGAATTCAACACACAGTAATCTTCAGACCTAAAACTATCTTATTCCCTATGTACAAAACACTTAAAAAATGTATTCAAAAACAATTGCTAAAATATCTCTGGAAGAAGAACTCTTATCCAACACACAAGTGGCTTCCATCCTTCCCGTAGTACTAACATTGCACTTCTAAACTATTTAGATGCTGTCAGTCAAGCTAGAGATAATGGCAAATTAGTTTTCTCTTTATTTTGAGACTGGTGTAGAACCTTCGCGTCTATGTCATGTTATCGAAATCTTACTACATCGAATCACTAAAGGTCAACCTCTAGTGATCGATGTGGTAAAACATCAAATAACGTTAAAAAAAAAACAAACAAAAAAAAATAACTAGTGTAGGCAGGGGGGCAAGCCCCCCTGCACGCCCCACAACCACCCTACTTAAATATTCCAACTCCGACACTGCACTACATTGAGGTAAACAGAAATCTCCCCCTATGGAGATTTCCGTTTACCTGCACAATGTTCTGCGCTTTTGATGTTGTGGTGCCGACAATATCAGCTTCGATATTGTCGGCTTTTGACATCTTGAAGTAGACCCGAACCTTCAACACAATTTGTCACAGCAAACTTCTACTTCAAATGCCCTCATTAAGCCTCTCTCAGACCACCCTTCTGTAGTTCAAAAACTACCTGTCGAATAGGTATTAGTCAGTACAGTGGCACTCCACCCTCTCTCTGTACCATCCAGTCATCACCGGTTTACCACAAGACTCTAACCTCAGTCCCCCTCCTCATGGACATTGTTACCATCACTGTCTGCACATCCATATAACAGTACTCCTTAGCACAGTATGCACATGAATCCATATGCATTTGCAAAAAAATATATATTCAGGAAACTTGAACAGCCACACAACTCATGCTCAGCCCTCAAAAGTAACCTACTAATTTTTCCCTAAATCCCTCTCACATGACTAAACATATGACTACTGAAGTTAGGGATGATAGTGGATGATAATCTGACGTTTGACCTATATATACCAAATTGCATAAGAAAAACTCCTCAAAAATTTGGGATGCTTTATAGAGCCAAAAACATTATCATCAACACAACTAACTCACTTGCCACTACTTATCTCCTCCACAAACTTCTTTATGGCACTCTCATCTTTACTAACCTGAAGGCATCACAAAAATACAAACTTGAAGAATGCTATAACAAAGTTGCTAAACTTTCAACTGCCCTCAACTAACATATACACATCTTCCTACCGTCTGTAAAAATCTAGAATCCATCTGCTTGCCCAGCACTAAATGACATTATACACAACTATGTTCCCATTTGGTCATTATGATCCAGTGACCAAAAACCTCCTGTATGTCCTAGAACCTAACAAATTTGCTGGGCAATGTCTGTATTTGTATCACGTTGCTAAGATCTGGAGCTTCTTACCTGTATCCATCACGTCAAGAACCTTCCTCCCAGGCTTCAAATTCATTCTGAAGGTTATCCTAGCCAAAAGTAGACTCTATTCTTGTTCAACACCAGGATAAAGTTATATCCCTAAATACAAACAAATACCTATTCATACATTACTCCTCCTTACACTCCCTTCCTCACTCATTTCTTTACTTCTTTCAGTTTCTCTTCACTGGTTTTCTGTCTAAATCTACCATAAGCCTGTTACTCTGTCAGTTCATATTGCAATTTTTGTTTATATCCTAATAATTTATCTTTAATGTCTCAGTAAACTGGGTAAAATTTCAGTAAATATTAAATCATTATCATATAACTTGTGTCTGTTCTTAAATACAAGTTATGTATAACTAGTTAAACTGAAGTTGTTGTATTATGTTTAAAGATTGTAAAATTATTGTTTATTTATTTATTTTGTCTTGCATTTGTTTACCAGGAAAGTCTGACTGGACAAAATGTCCTTTTTCAGTGGAGGCCCAGGGAGAAAAGCTCCACGTTTATAAATAACCGTAAGATACATATACAACATACAGATACAAATATTGATTCAATCTCAGATACAAGTACAAAATGAAAATACATGTTATAAATGTCACTGCTACAATCATATAGTCTAGATATAGGATACAAAGAATAGCTGTACTGTGATTGTAGGTAGAAAACAAGCAAGTCAAGTATACAAATGCTTAGTAGGGGTATACTATTCAAATACAGAAATAACAGGTTGTGTTCCTTTAGCTACCTTAAGACATCTCTTTCTTAACCAGGATTTGTGCAAGAGCAGGTCCATGATTCTGATAGGTGTGATTTGAGAAGTGTTTTAAAGTTGGAAGTGTTAGTAGTTCTGATATTTAATGGCTGAGAATTCCAAGTTTTGGCTATGCACTTTGAGTAGAGGGAAACTCCAGCTGCATTGTTAGGTTTGGATATATTTAAGAAGGATTTGTTACTGGAATGCAATACCCTGTTATTGGAGTAGTGTATTAGTAGATTTTGAAGTACTGGTATTTTTTCTGACTGATTTAGTATTTGATGGGTAAAGGTAAGTTAGTTATAAGTAAGTATATTTGGTAGTTTGAGCCAAGAGAGTTGTTTTAAAGCCAAACAATGATGGGATCTGAAATTTGTTACTGTGGCAAACTTTGCAATTTTATAATAGCAAGTTTTGAGTTTTGCTAGGTCAGATTTATTAATGTTTGTAAGAATTTGTGAGGTGTGTAGTAGCATAGAGGTAAGATGTGTTCTTGTCATAGTGGCCTTTGAAGATTTATTTAGAAAGTGTCGATCTCTGTACAGGGTTCCTAGTTTTTTTGTGAACTTTTTTATGGTCTGTGATATGTGTATGTTGAATTTTATAGTATGGTCAATGATCACTCTAAGTAATTTTGTTTCTGAAACTGGAGAAATAATTGTATGGTTTGATGATGAGATATTGAATGGCAGGTGGGTGTCTCCTCTAGTTGGATAGAAGAGCATGAGTTTTGTTTTGGTAGGGTTAAGTATAAGTTGTACATTGTTTAGCTAAGATTCCACAGCATTAAATGACTGCTGTGTGATTTTTTTGGAGTTTTTGTAGTGTTTGGGTGGCACAAATCAGGATGGACTCATCCACATATTGAACTATGGAGGCAAGTGGGGTGGCAGTATGACGATTGTTAATACAGATAATAAAATGGAGAGTGCCCAGAATAAATCTCTGTGGAACTCCCAAGGTTACAGGCAGTAATGAAAAAACAGATTATGTTGCCATTTTACAGCTTGCTGGCATCTAGTTAGATACTGCTGAAACCAAGTAAGTGCAGAATGGCTAAGTTTAAGTTCTGAGAGTGTAGTTAAGAGTTTTGAATGGGAGACAGTATCAAAAGCTTTGGACAGATCAAGAAAGATGGAGGAAACGAAATTGCCATCATTGCGATGGTGGTTAAAAAGCTAGTAAAGTTAACAGTGGCAGTGGTAGTGCTATGATTAGGACAGAAACCATGCTGAGTGCTAGATAGAAGATCGTTGGTTATTAGATAGTTAAAGATATGTGAATGGATGCACCTCTTAAGTATTTTTGATAATTATTATAGTATAACTATTGCCGGTAATTTGATAATTCTGTTGAGTTTCCACCTTTATATAGTGGGATGATATGTGATACTTTCCAAATGTTAGGGACATGTTCTGAGATGGATCGATTTATTAATATGGATACTGGATAGGATATTGCTTCTGCAGCAGTTTTTAGATATTCGGTAGATAGACAGTCGGCAGCAAGTATAGTAGGTTTAAGCCTTTTGAGATATTTAACCATGGTGTTTATTGGGACTGGTTGGAAAGAAGTTATTGGGATCTAGTGTAGGTACTGTGCAAGTTTGGGTAGAGGAAGAACAATTATTGTTTATGAGGGATAGTATGGATTCAGCGAAGTATCTGTTAAAATTGTGGGGCTATGTTGTCTTTAGTTTCGGTGAGTGCTGGGGAAGGAGTACTAGTTTGCCCTGGCTGCAGGATTTTTTTGATGGCAGCCCAGAATTTTGGTGGTTTCTTTGATTTTTTGATTGGACACTGCTATAGTAATTTATTTAGTTTATTTATTAATTTAGTAATTTATTTTGTCCTGTATAATATGGGTTTTTATTTTGTTCTTGCTTTGGAACTTTTCCACTAGGCCTCCACTAAACCTGGGCTTATACACAGTTGGACTTTTCTTATATTCAAATGTAAATAAATAAATAACTATACTAGCAGAGATTGATATGCTGATGAGTCAACCCTTTTATGTGTAGCCCTGTCCCTGTCAATGCTTCAGGACATTATCCAAAGTTATTTCAGTTATACTCAAACTTAGCTGAAAGATGCAAATCAACCTTTAAATCCTAAGGGGAAAAAAAAACTTCACTCTGAAAACTGCAAAAAATTTATTTAATGGACTTTTCTGATATTCAAATGTAAATAAATAAATAACTATACTAGCAGAGATTGATATGCTGATGAGTCAACCCTTTTATGTGTAGCCCTGTCCCTATCAATGCTTCAGGACATTATCCAAAGTTATTTCAGTAATACTCAAACTTAGCTGAAAGATGCAAATAAACCTTTAAATCCTAAGGGGAAAAAAAACGTCATTCTGAAAACTGCAAAATATTTATTCATAATGGCCATATCCATCAACACAGGAACTGAAAAATGTAGCCTCACCCAAACTCCTGGATGTCCAAATAGACAAGAAATTCATATATGACTAACACATATAGCAAGCCATTAAAAAATACACCAGACAGTCAGCTGCAATAATACAGCAAAATACTACCTGATAGATGATTCCAGACTACACTAGCATCTGCTTGCCTTCTTCCATCCCTTTAATATACCTCACCTATGATTACTCACTTACACCCACTTGTTACCACAAAGTAGCCAAATTTGCTGCCAAGCTTATGTGCAGAACATCATTACAGAGCCCTCTGTCAAGTGAAATGGCTTGAGATATACCCAACTATTTAACATACTTACAACTTCTTGCTGCACACAATCTGATACGTACACCACAAAAATATCCAGTACTAAAAGACACTCTGCAGCACTACTCTACAGGTAGAGACCTTTGTTTATCACAACAAAGTCTAATAAATCTTTGATGAAGAGACTAAAAGCCCTGAACCTTCAGCGAGCCAAAAGAAGCTCCCCACCCCATGTCTAAGGCATCCAAAAATGTTCCTGAGCAGGGACTGGAGGCTGAAAATGAAACCATGGGTAAAAAGACAGTTGAATTCACCACTGAAGCTCCAACTTGAAACATGGGAGAAGAACTGGAAAGTGTAAATTATGAAAATGTTGAAGCCAGACTGACTTTAGGAACTACTGAAGCTTTCTCATTTGAAGCCTGGTCAGAGGAAGTATAGGAATGGTGGAAGCCATTTAAGCCTAGAGTACTTAGAAACTCCCTGGCTGTAATGGATGCCAGAGGAAGAAGGGACTGAAAGGATGCATTCATAGTCAAAGCCTTGCAAGGAGGCCAGGATGCCAACATAGGAATGATCTGGAGCCGCACCTGAGAAGAATATGACCCTGAGAAGGAGTCAGGTAAGATTTTTGGAAGTTCACTGTAAACCCTGGGCTTTGTAGAAGACAAAGAGTATAGTGAAGATGCTGAAGCAAAATCCCTGGAGAGGAAGCCTCAATAAGCAGGTCATCCAGATAATGAAAGATCTGCAGTCCTCTCATCCTGCAGAAAGCAATCACAGGAGCAAGGCATTTGATGAAGACCCTTCGGGCAGTAGAGAGGCCAAAGGGCAAAGCAGAGAACCCAAATTGTAAGGAAGAAACAGAGAAATTTAAAAATTTCCTGTAGTGGGAATGGACAGGAATATGGAGATAGGCATCCCTGAGATCCACTAGGAAAGCCTGTGGAAGAAGAAGAGTAAATAAGGTTTAAAGGGATGGCATTCAAAAAGAAGGAACTTTCAAAAAGGTGTTCAGCAAGGAGAGAGGCAGAATGCATCTCCAGGTGCCTTCTTTCCTGGGAACCAAAACCATTCTGGAATAAAACCCCTTCTCCTTTTGAGGAGCAAAAACTGCTTGGATAATTCTTTGTGACAAAAGGCTCTAAAGAACATCCAGAAAAAAAGGGCAGCTGTTCCTGGAGAGGTTGAGGAATACACAAAAAAAGGGGAAGGGGATTTCCAAACCATGAGATACCCTTGACGGATAATAGAGAAGACCCTAGAATCCTGAGTGATCTTTAACAAACTGAGAAGGGACAGTGAAAGGAGAAGATATAAAGGAACCTGGTTCAGAAGGGAGGGAAGAGGATAGTCAGTCAGAACCTGGCTTGTCCTGAAAAGGAAGCTTTTGAGCTGAAATAGTCTGAGT